>NC_091543.1:13940000-14240000 GCF_030788295.1 Drosophila virilis
TGGCCCAGCGCTAGGCCCCTCTCCCGCCCCCCCACAACCACATGCTGCATGATTGATGGGGCCAACTGTCGAGTTATTGTACCTATTTCTAAGCACTTAACTCTTTTTTGGCTAATACCAAATCTGGTAATGCAAATCCTGGAGCAAAACTCTTCTCTCTATTTCCTATTCTAGAAATAAGCAGAGCTCGGCCCTAGAAAATGGTAGCCAATGCCTTAAAGGCACAGTTGGAAAAATAAGGCAAATATCTTTAGGTTCAGTCCTTATCCACACTCTGAGCTTTTATTTTCACATATTGGGCAATTTGTCGTTCACACGTGAACGTTGTCATTCGAAGAATGTGTTGAATGATGTTGCTAATACACGTTTTTTTTTTTCTGAACATGAAAACTCCATTCCGCAGAAATGTATCCTTTTGAAAGCTATTAGTTTTCATTAAAGTATTGACTGGACTGCCATTCGCATGTTAACGTCATATATTTTCTATTATTCATTCGTTAAGAAGCCTATCTATTCGTTCCATTCTTCTTTTAGATATCTTTAAAGTGACTAAATGCCATTACCATGTTAACGTAATGCGTTTCAATTTTATTAATTATCTCCTATATTTATCCTCATGGTAGCCATTAGCTTTCCCTAAAGTATTGAGTGGAATGCCATTCACATGCGACCGTAGTACATTTCATATTGTTCATTATGAATGTCGAATCATTCGGTTCCTTCCATTCCATTTTATCCGTATCCTTCTGAATGCTTTTGCTTGCTTTCATTAAAGTATTGATTGAAATGCCAGTCACACGTTAGCGTAGTACTTTTTCATGCATAAATGTATTTCTTAATACAGCTATTCTGAAAATTGAATGCCTATGAGCACCATTAGTTGTCTCTCTCTCTCTCTCTCTCTCTCTCTCTCTCTCTCTCTCTCTCTCTCTCTCTCTCTCTCTCTAAAGCATTGACTGAAAAGCCAGTTCACATGTCAACGTGATTTGCAACATTTTCCCATACATATCTGTATGACTCTTAACGAATGTAGCTCCATTCGTTCCATTCCAATTTGTTTTCAAAATGAAAAATGCATTCCGTGACAATGTAGCCTTAGTTAGTTTCTAAAATAGTCGGTAATTTGGCAGTCATATTCGAATTTTTGTAATGAACCAAAAGTTAAGGGCCTTAAAATTCAATTTAAGCATGGAACATATGAGTTCTTGGGAATGTTTTGTTAGCCATCTGTTAAGCCATTGGCATGAGCTCGTAAAGCTCTTAACGAGCAGTCGTTTATCCAATTCATAATTATATATGAGCGCGAAAGTTGATTGTCTTTAGATTTGATCGGCTGAGCACGGGAATTGGTTCCAGAACCCTGCTCTAAGTAAACTGAACAGATGTACAACAGAGCTTTGTCGCTCCGATTTAGTTAGTTAACTCTAACAGTTAATGAACACGTACTGCAAACAACAGACAGCAGATATACAGATATACCAAATACGGCATACACTATATGTTATTGTATATAGTCGTGTAGTGTATATGGATTGTTCATCTTCATGCTTGGCAGCAAGATAAGTGTATTCGATGTCAATGTCTTTTTATGCGCCCGATCAGGGTATTAGAAATTTCTCAAGCAATGTGTAACGGAGACAATTTCAACACCATATACACATAATTAGATATCCCAGTGTGCATATACATACATATTCCTGATCGAAGTCGGGAGTTGTGCTGATATAGCCAAATATTTCTGTTCATGGATCGAATCCTTTTATCATAATGCTTATATATTCCTAATCAATGTCGCGAGAAGGGTGGAAATAGCCGCATCTTTCTTTTGACATATCATCTTGTTTGCATATCTGCATCTTATTTGAAAAGGGTATTTAATCTTCGGCGTGCTGCACTAGGCTATAAATTCTGGTTTGTTGTTGGTCTTGCTGTTAATCGCAGATCTCGCTTGGTTTCGAGTCAAGGCCTACGAAAATTGCCCGAGTATGTGAGCCAAAGCCGTTGACAGTCCGCAGATATTTGTTGTACTCTATATCTACGAGTAAGTTCTGGCTCTGAGCTTGATGACATCATAATGTCAGCTGCCGGGTTGCAGGTTGCTGTGCCAACTGCCGGCAGCTTATTTCTAACTGAACAAAACGCATCTAACTGTCAATTGTCACAGCACGTTCCCTGGATTTGCTCGCTTGGTTACGCTGCTGTTCCGCTGCCACAGAACTTAAATCAAATGCCCGAAAGCCCCCACAAATGATGACTGACTGCGTGCCGCAGTTGCAGTTGCAGTTGCAGTTGCAGTTACATTAGCCTCGTCTTTGGGCGCACTTTCCTATTGCGCTTAGAACAGTTCCTAGTTTCTAGCTGGCAAATCCCCCAAAAATGTAAGAATAAAACAAAAATATGGTTAACTGAGTTCGTGTCTGAGCCCGCGCGAGCTTTCACTGTCCGCTTGTCGGCGCCCAATTATCAGGAATCACTTTCTTCCCTCGGGAGGCAGATGATCTAGTCGGCCGTGGCTCACATCCAGGCTTCATCTTGGTCACAGGCTCAGGTTGTGCCCATTCTGTGTTGGGAAAATGCACGTAATGGTATGCGCAAATGAGCTTGGAACAGCTAAGAATGTTGTGGTCATAAGCGATCGACTAACAGATACCCTGTAGTCGCCATTTTAGAAAAAGTCAAGAAACATGCTCCAAAATTCCAGTCTTTAACTCGCCCCTTTAGCTTGACCATGTTCAATCGTTGGAGTAATCAGATCTAATTGGATCTAATTAGAATATATGCCTAATGCCGTGCGTTACATACACTTGCTCAGTTCACGCATACCCTATGCCATGTAAAGTCTTAGAAACATAGGGTATAGGAAATGGAAAATACAAGAAACGTGAGCCCTACAGCCATCAATCGAACTGTGGAAAAACCATAACGAAAATCGAAAACTATTTTTCACAGCCTTTTTCGCCAGGGCCAAGTCAAAGATGCCTGAGCCCGCCAACGGCGACAAATGCATTTAGAATCATTTGGTTTTTTCGGCTTTTTTTTTCAGCCTCTTTTATTTTTCTTCATTTTTCTTTTCTGTTCATTATTACCGAAGAAAGTTTTGCGCCAGCCCCCACAATCTTGAACCATTTTCGGATGGTTTTAGGGCTCTTTTTTTTTTGTGAGTGTGTATTTTTTTGGGGTTTTGTTTAGCGTTTTGCTTCGTTTGGTTTTTAGCGTCTTTATCCGTGTCTGGGTCTGTCTTGGCTTTTGGGTTTTCGGTTGTTTGTTCTAGCTGCTGTATGTGGAAAATGCTATCTAACGGCATCAGTTACACTACATAACTGTTCTCACTTTCTTGACTGCGTCGCCGCTTCGGATTTATTGTTGTTTTGTCTCTCTTGCCGCATATCCGGTGCCGGTGCCGGCGCAGATGGTGTCCGTGGCCATTACGATTACTTAGAGCGCATTACAAGATTGAATCCGGAGGAACTGAAGACTGAGACAGCAATAGAACCAGCAACAGACAAGAGCCAGAACCAGAAATATCATCAAAATTAAAACTAGAATTACAATTACAATTTGAGACATGAATGTTCCAAATTCTTAAATAGCGCCACAGATTGCATATCACTTGCTGGTAAGTAGTAAGAGAGAGAGAGAGAGAGAGAGAGTGAGCGAGGATGAAGCGGCAGGGGGCGTGCTTATCTTTTAGTTTAGTAGTTCCATTAGCTGTTCCATTCGATTGCGCTGCCTAATTTATAGCCCGACAGGCGGCTGTTTATTGGAGACTCTGTCATTTGCATAATGTCTCTATTTGTTAGCCCCCGCTCTGTGGTAAGGGTATTAAGACCAGGTCATTTAGCTAGTGCAGCCAAGTTCTATTTATAGCTGCAATAATGCAACTAGTTTAATAGTTTGTTCACTTTGCTTCTTTTCGTTGCGTGATGCTTGCAATTCCCAACAAGTTAAAGCGTTTCCTTGAGTCTATAGCAAAGTCTGCTGATGATATTATGATCGAGAGATTCTTAAAAACACCATTTGCATCGATATTTTATTGTTACCCTCTACCCTCGCGAATCTCTATGATATCCCTTTCATAGCTTTTCCTGATGCATTTCCGAGCACTCACATAGTGTACTCGTGCATCGACTTGAACCAAACGAGACACAATTATTTGATTCTAAAGTGAATAATAACCTGTCGCTTGGGGCACACGATGTCGAAAATCGAAACCGAGGCCAATGCCGAATCGAGTATTCGAATTCGTTGTCATTTGTCTACGGCTTACCACTTTCACCTATTGAACTAGATTGGGGTCCAGCGACTTGCATGGCATTGTCCGGTCCTGGCTTCAGACTGTCTGCAGACAGAATAAATCAATAGAATAAATCAAATTGAATACGGCTATTCAAAGGGCAATTGGCTCTTTTTAAATGCATAATTTATGATATGTGCTCTTTGTTTAATACGAAAACATGCTAAGAATTTCCAATTAATAGAAGTTGTAGGGGGATGAGGCAGCAGGGTTAGTCACAGACTAAGCCGAAGTGAAAACCTTAAATGACTTTCTGTCTGTAAAACTCTCTCATAAAGATCTGGCTGCCAATAAATATTCGAATTTTCAAACAATACATTAGGGTAAGAAAATTAATTGGGAAAAAGTCATAGCTGTGCGCAGTAGATAGATTTACTATTTAATTCTAAGCCTTATAGTCAGGAGAAGAAGAAGAAAACTAGATAAGTTAATCTGACGATTACAAAAGCAGCATAACAGCCTTTAGTCGAACATTAATAGAAAATAAGAAAGCGATAGGAATGCGATACCTTTTCAGAGATCTGCATGCTGCATGCAGTTAGCTGAGTCCACGACCTTCCTTCCACTTCTTGAGTTGTCTGTTATCCTTGGCAAGAAGCACCTGGCCCTGGCACCTTTATTTGATAGGGAGCGTACTTGGTTTAAATTTTAGTTGTGTTAATTGTGAATTGTCTCACTATGGCCGGCGAGTGAAATCAACGACAGTAGCAACAACTCGCTGTGGACAGACATTTGTCCAAATTGTAATGAAAGTAAAACCCATTAGATTCAATGAGCTGCGATGACCATGACAAGAAAGCAGACGTGCGACACGTGCAGAGACCTAAACCTGACAGCTTTACGAGCATGTACTGTGCACTGTGTTTGTGTGTGTGTGTGTGCTTTGTAGTATAAACAATGCCCGAAAAACCTGGCCAGATATGCGTCTGGTTGGCTTTGAACACTTGTTGACGCTGCAACGGGCAGACATTCAAATAAAATCAACTTAACACGAAAATTGTAAAAATGTAACGAGACGTACTGAAGTAAAAGTAGGAGTGCTCGACTAGAAGATACCCCGCAACCAGCTAGAAACTTTCTGCACTGCTTCTAACTAAAATATTGCTTATTTACGTATAATGCATTCTTAAAGATCTTCGAAGTTTGTGGTCCGATGGCGAGCAGAACTTTGTGAAGGTATCCAATAGATGAAATAGTCTTTATCTATAATGAGAACCTTTATTCCATGTTTGTTGTGTCAAGCTCTCATAATTTTCGAGTTATGTTAAAAAATAATCTCAAAATCGATGGGAAATCGAATGGGTAAAACCCAAGATTGATGCGTCTACGAATAAGGACAGGCAGACCTGGCTAGATCGACTCCCCTATCAGGAGATGGAGTATAGGAGATGCTTTCTTCTGCCTGTTACACACTTTGGCAACGAAACATTATACCCTTTAATACCCATTTACAGTGTGTATCAAAAATGAAAGAAAGGCAGCGTCTAAATATAAAAGTCGGTCTAAAGCTAAATAATAGAAACACAAAGCCAAAGTCCGCCCAATCTAAGTTTTATTTCCACTCAGCTCAGCTCGGTTCAGTTTGCCATCGAGATCGGAAGCGTCGTTGTGGCGACTTTTTGTGCTCTTTCTGTGAAGTGAAATTTTTGCCTCAATGCCACAAAGTCTACAATGCGCCACATGAAAAGCGAGCAACATGTCCAAGAAACGTGAAAACCAAATAAATGAGCACCTGGCACAGCGACGCTTGAATACCCTCTATAACTTGTTGTCTCGTTTAAATCTATGGATGTGAACCCAAAAAAAAAAAAAAAAACATAAAATGTATATATTTTGTATATATTCCCACATATATATTGAATTTTAGTTAAAGAAAATAGAACAAGCTGAAAAGGGGCCTAGCTCAATGCCATAGCCAATGGACTTTTGGAATTTAATAAAGATGACAGTCAGGGGACAGGGGACAATGGCAGGGACTGAGGCACGGACAGACAACGGTTCGGACACGGGTAATGAAAAGTGCGTAGATCATTACTTGTTTTCCGCTTTTATCATATATTCTATGCGGTCTGGGCAGTGCTTCTTCTTTGTGGAGCGCACCTGTGTACGGTCGGGCCAGCGACTGGTTACTGCCGGTGGGGGACGTTGCGCGAGGGGAGGGGGGGGTCTCATTGTTGTTGACTGCATCTTAAAACACAATTTATTTTGCGTTTAATTGCTATAATTGTGAAATTAATTTCGTTTTCATTTTCGTTGGCCAGTGAAATCTTCTATTGTGGTTGTTGTTGTCGGCTTTTTATAAAGTTGAATGATTGGGATCACCCAGGCGGGCCAGCGTCTAGCTAGGGTCAGGGCTTATAAGTCATGTACTTATCTTCCTTCATATGTAGCCGAACCCCCTGCGGCCAGAGAAACTAAACATGAAATGCATTTGACCATTAGAGAGGAATGAAGAGAATTCTCAAGAGTTTAACTTTGTCTATTGGAAAAGTGCTTAGGAAGAAAAGAATTTTTACTTGAAAAAAACGTATTTGAATAATAAATCAATTACGAAAAACTTGTTGTGTACCTTAATTTGTATATGTTATTTATTTTATTTTATATTTTACTAAGCGAAATGCAAAATTACCAAGTTGGCTGAGAATTGTTATTGTTGTTTAATACCAACTAGGCTTTGACTATGTTATCACATTCACAAATACGTAAACATTGAATACATATCAGGAATTTCTAAATTTTCCCTATTGCTATGGCTAATGTGAACAATCGGGAGAATCGCCTAATGCAGTTGCAGTGCGTTAAGGAGAATGTTCTTAATATTCTACAGGAGCATCGAGTTTTGGGGCAGCGTTATATTAGGCGAAATGTGCCACAGAGTCAGGCCGACATATTGAATACCCTGGACATTGGCATACAAATGGATCAGCTGAGAATGCGGGTCTTTCAAATAATCCTCAATACGGTGCCGGATCTAGTTGTGAGCGATGAGGAAATTGGCCTCGTCTCTGAAATGATAGAATTATTGGTGGCGGCTTCTAATGAATTCAATCCAGAGCAAATATACCGCGGTATATAGAATCGATATTAACTTGGCAGAGAGCGCTTAGCATACATATGCATGCAGTTTTCAATGAACTTTATTCGTTATGTTAACGCTGTACCAAAGAGATAGATCCAATTAATGAAGAAGCATTTAATTAGCTTGATAAAGTTTTTTCTATGATTTTTTTTTTCTGCTTAGTTATTTAACAGAGAGATTTCATCTAGAAAGGCATAGTTTACTTTGGGCTTTAACCCTTACTTCGATTTTGCTAAATTTAAATATTTGCACGGTTATCGATGATCACAGGTATCGATAACAACAAATGTAAATAACTTTAACGGTTTGCTGCATTCGGAGCTTTCTTTGTAAATTATCAATATTTCGATTAACAGACACAGTTATCGATAACACAAACGCAATTTGCTAGTCTATTCCATTATTTTTGCACGGCTATGGATATATGATCACAGTTATCGATAACAACAAATGTCAATGTTTTCACTTGGAAACCCTCATTTCAAATACAATAATTTGCTGCATTCGGAGTTCACTTTGTAAATGGATCGATATACCGCTAAACAGACATTCACAGTTATCGATAACGTAAGAGCTGACGTTGCTATTGCACTTAGCATATTTAAAGTTGACAGTAATGAGTGCAACTACCAGGCAGCACCAGACGTGTAATCACTGAACTCAATCAGGAATTATTTGCACTCGCAATTGTCCCAAAATTGGCAAATAGAAAACTCAAAAGAGTTGCACAAACAACCAGCAAACCGCTCATTCAATATTAGCTGACTAAACATGGCCAAGAGAAGCGACAGTTGAAGAACTGGCCGTAAGCCAAAGCCAGCATCCAGTCGAATAGTAGCTGCCTTCAAAAAATACAAAAAAAAAAAAAAAATAGTAAGTGTTCCCTATGCGAGAGTGCCCGCCTAGCAGATACCCTAAAGCCGCCGTCAAGCTACCATCACAAATATTCCAGCTAAGGTTTTGCTTCTTTATAATCCAAAAATATTTGTTTAGTATACGAGCAGCTACTTCTTACCCAATTAGGTGCATCTATCTCTAATAATAGCTCATCGAAATAATACGAATGGGAGGCAATATCCTAACATTATTCTCGTCAAGATTTCTTAGTTATCGGTGCTTTTCCCTCGCCTGTTACATTCACGCGCTCGAAACTATATACCCTTTCTAGCCATATTCAACGGGTATATAAACAAACTCTAGCGAAAAACTTGGCTAACCGAAAATTATGCGCGTAAATGGCGTGCGACGGTTGTTCGGGCAAATGGGTTGGCTAAAGGGAGGGGGGGAGATTCTAGGGGAAGCCAGTTGTGGCAGAGACACAACGTGAGGCAGATTTGAGTTTCAAATCAAAAAGCTAATGAAAAGGTTATAAATGCCGTTATGGCGCACACACACATGGACACTGGCATGAAAGCCAGAAATTATGCCAATGCAAATACAAATACAAAAATATACGAATAGAATTAGGAATACGAATGCACTGAGAGAAAAACCTACAAATGTGAAGAATATAGTTGGCTTGAACGGAAAATAAAAGTTCTTATTTCAAGAACAAGTAAGAAATTTGAAAGAATTTTCGACTAATCTTTGAGCTTTGTTAATATTTGATGAAAAGGGTTTGGATTTTAAGCGAATTATGCACAGAGCTTTTCTCTGAGTGTGGCTGTGGCTGTCTCTGAGCGTGGTCTCTTTTAATTTCTACCATAAGAGCCCGAAACAAACCAAACGAAATGAATCTGAATTTGAGTCTGGCGCTGCTGCTGCATGTTTAGCATTCCACTGCAGCAGCAACAGCTAGTTGCAGCAGCAGCAGCTAGTTGCAGCTTGCAGCTTGTTGCCGGCTTTGGCCAGGTTCTCTTCACACGCTGCCTGGCGATGCATCAAGCGGCGAATTGATGCCGCCGATGATGAGGTGCCACTGCCAGAGTGTCAGTCAGGCCCGGCCAGGCATAATGAGACTTACCAACGACTGCGACGGCGATGGCGACTGCGCTGCCAACTGCAGCTGCCATGGCTGAGATTATGCTAATAAGTTGGCGCTGAAGTTGCCAGCAAACGGTATTGGTAACCAAAGCGCTGCAAGCGACGACACATAAAACAGAGAATAGAACACAGAATGGAACAGCAGCAGCAACAGCAGCAGCAGCGACAGCAGTTGGCAAGACGGGCAACGGAACGGGCAGAGACAACAGTAAAAGCTAAGGCTGCATTCTAGGTCAGCGCCTAGCACTAGGAGCGATGCTGCTCCTCGGTTGGTTATGGTGTTGGCCAACGTCTCATTCATTTATCAGCGGGCCAGCGTGGACCAGGAGCAGGCCATGGAAATCGGTCAATTGTTGCCTGGTCAACTGTCAGCAGCTGCTTGTTTTTTGTTTTTCTGTTCTGCCATGTTAGTTTTTTGCTTTCGAGCATACGTTGGCCTAAATGGCCATTCGGGCTTGGCAATTGATATGGGCTGGTGGGAGGTGAAGTATGCCAAATGCAGCTCAACTGTATACAAATGGCGCCTACGCCAAATGACCTTCAGACAGCCGAACTGACCGATTGACCGAAACATTTCTTCAGGCCAACTTTCTATAAACAAATAAAAACTTAACGATTTTGTCCGCTTAAGAACCGGAAAATAACGAAAAGATTTCTAGCTCAGCTGGCAATTAGCTAAAGAAGACGATGATTTTTCAATTTAACTCATATAGAGTCGAAATTGCAATGAAAGTTTGATCCAGCGCGGCTCCAACACGCTCTGCAAGCCTTATCAATATGTTCTACAGAACATAACACGATGCCGAACTCAAGCTCGATGGATAATTGGACCTATATGAACTTAAAATAGCTGCCTATCCGTTAGGATTGACAAAAAAACACTTCTGCAAGAAAGTTCTATTCAGAAGAGTCTACATTTTCTCAGCAAGATTAGATCACACTCTCAGCTGCTTGCAAAATAAACCAAGAAACGGCAAGTAAGAGTGCTCCAATCGGAAATATCTGACTAGAAGATACCCTGCAGCCTGCGTCGAGCTGCTGTTAGAATCACTTGCCAACCTTCCATACACACGCACACACTCCGACACTTCTTCTTCCAGACCCTTTCTATAATCAATACAGTCTTGCATAACTTTGGTGTTTGTTGTTCGATCTTTATGCAACTTTCAAGGATTTCATATGACCTGTAAGAGTGTGTGAACATATTATATTAATATTGAAAGCTGATCGAAATATATCTGCGAGTAGTTAGCATATACATATATTTCAAACTTCATGTCACGAACCTGGCGACCAGGAATGTATATCTGCTGCTTGTTACATACATTTGCACAGAACCAATAGACCCTTGCTTTTAACCATTTACAGAGTGTTTGGGGTATATGAAAAACAAAGCAACAGAGCTGCTGAAAAGTCAACGTCTGCGTCTGTTCATTCATGGAAATACTTAGCCGAGTATCTGTAACTCGAAATTTAGCTGTATCTGTATCTGTATCTGTATCTGTATCTGTATCTGCTGAGCTTTACAGTTGTTTTTGCGCCGTTGTCGTGATCGTTGTTGTTCTTGTCGTTGTCGTTGTCGTTGTCGTTGTTTTCGTCGCGCTTTTGTTGCTCAGCCAATGCCAATGCTAATGCTAATGCTAATGATAATGATGATAATGATAATGGACGCTCGCAAGCGATAATAATGGCCAACAGACAACTGTCCACTAACTGAACTGACTAAAACAGTCAAACCGACCCACAGACTGTGCGATGAACCCGGGCAATGCGGCGCGTCTCATAGATACCACAAGAAAATTACAGTAAAATTAGTGACAATTCTTTGATTAACATAATGGGAATTATATCTTAACTATATGTTAGCGTTAGCATGCGACCTCCCAAGACAAATAGCAAGCGGAAAATGAATCAAATGAAATCAAATTGAAATCTGTTTGGCAAGAGCTTAGCAGCTTTCATTGTTAATTTGGGTGAACCAATATTGAATATTTTGTGCATTAGACGCACTGACTCATAGCCAATGCTGTCGGCTTAGCTATTTTCAGCGCTATTGTCAGCTGACAACTATTGCAGGCTAGTTTTAAACTGACTTTGCTTTCTTTTAAGCTATATATATTGGCAGAAGTTACAGCTCTTTGCCCAATTGACTCAGCTATTTTTGGCTATTCTTAGCATTAGATTTAGCTGCCGTTTGGCAGCACTGACTCACCCAAAACGCACCCACAACATCTGGCTCGGCCTGCGCCATATGAAAATTAATTAGTTTCGTTTTGGGCTCTCCATTTGGTTGCGATGGTGGGCGAGGTCGTGTAGCTGGGTGCTCTGTTTGGGTCTCTGGGTCGCGTATCACTTTCATATTGATAATCGCAATAAATCACAATGTGCTTTTATTATTTTTATGGCATTTTGATGCCAGTTGCTCGCAGCCGTCGAAACATCGCATAGAGTTCTTTGATTCGATTTGAGTGTTATTTGTTTTTATTGTCGTTGTTGTCGTCGTTGTTATTGTTGTTTCTGGCGAGCGAAAAGGCCAACACCAGAATTAGAAACAGCAACAACAACATTAGCAACAACAACAAAAAGTTGACCCAGTAAAAGAAAAAGTTTATTTTTATAAATTTTGCTGCCCCTTCCTCTGCACGCTTTTTATTTGCCTGCTGTTGTTGGTGTTGTTCCGCAAATTTGTTGGCCAAAAACTTTGTATAGTTATTAATTCTTAACGGTTTTTACTTTCACGTTAGAACAATATGGACATAGGCGATAATTATTTCTAAAGATGCCGCAACCTCGACCATCCGTCGCAGCTTCTCGCCTCGCGTTCGTTGCCTAAGTCTTTTGTTTGCTCTTCCGCTGGTCGCTTTATCTGCCACTGCTTTGCCCCGCTGCACGCTGCCCGCCGCCTGCCGCTCGACCGCGTCTAGCCCAAATATGTTATTTAGATATACTTATATGTGGCCAACTAACGGTCCGAGAATGACGAGCAAACTTTGCACTATTTGTAGAAGTTTAAAGTCATTTTTTTTTTATTACAAATTTGTTTTTGTGTTTTTTTTTTATTTTTATTCGAAACAAAGGCAAATAAAAAATTCCAAAGGCTAAAACGAAAAGCAAAAGCAAATATGCACATAAATGGAAACTAGAACATCATGCAAATTACGCTGGACAACGGCCAAAGAGGTTACTTTGGGCACGGCCAAAAAGGTGAGGTGAAACCTCAAGATCGAACAAACAGAATTGCAAAAAGCACAAAACCCAAAAACAACAAATAAGCAAACAAAAGAGGAAAACACTCTGTTTGTTTGATATATGAGTGCGTGTAAGCAAATACATTTAGGATCAGGGTACGTTACAAATACTCGCGACACTTTTATATTTGTGGATGTAAGTCTTTTCAACTTGCTATCTTCTCTTACGGTAACAGCAACAGCATGCTCTAACTAACATGCATTCAATGACTTAACATTTGCTGATATATATTAACAGCGTGCCTTTTACAGCTCATCTTAAACATTTGCTGTTAGGTTAACATTAAAATTAACATTACCCTAAATACAAAATGGCCATCAACAGTAACATTAACAATAACCGGGTCATTATCATTAACATAAGACTGTACAATTACAATTAACATTAACATTTTGTTACCTATAACAGACTGACACGACAATCGCAAGCATCAAATGCTTTAACAATTTCATTTTTATTGCCCACAAAACCATCGGAAAATGATGTGTAGGATATTTTCATGTAGGATAGCTGTCGCTCATTTGTGTGGCCTACTCTTATTTGATGGCGGCTCTGCCGGCTAGCTGAAGTATTTGGGTCAGCCTGATAGTGCCATCATCATTATCAGTCATAATAACAAGCGGCACATGACATGATCTTTAGAGATGAGCATGCAAGCGATCGACAGGCGCGTTTTCTTCTGCTGCTGCTGCTGCTGCTGCTGCTTCTTCCTCTTTTTGTTTTCTGTTTCGTTTTTATTTATTTTGGTTTTGTTTTTGTATCTTCTGTTTTTGTTTAAGCTCGGTAATTTTTCTTGTTTTCGTACAACTTTCACATGTGAATGCGATGTCTGACGACTGCCGTCATCAGCTGCGCGCTCGCCCCCGCCACCGCCCTCCCGCAGCCGCCCACGCTCGAAGCCTGCCAGTACACCTTTCCAACTGCTACCACGCCGCCACGCCCCCTGTGGGCCCCCTTGGGGCAGCGCTTTGAGTTAATGGCTCGAGCGCTACGTTTATTATGCTCGCGAATATATTTCTTCTTTCTTTTAGCTGTTTTATTTTTCCTCTACATTTTTTTCCTTGCAAGTTTTGCTGCTTTTCTTCTAATGGCTGCGAATGTTGCTGTTGTTGCTGCTGTTGTTGGCGTCTTCTTCTTTGGCTGTTGCTGCGCCAAGCTATAAATTTAATTTCGATGCAAAGTTACAGCTTAATTCTAATGTCCAGCAACGATGGACACGACCGAGCCGCAGAAGAAGAAGACGTTCATCATCATCAGCAGCGGCAGCGAGAAAATCAGAATTCCAGCGTTTGTGTGACCGGCTGGGCCACAGCCCCGACTGTTGCGGTGCCCCACAGTACCCCGCAGTGTCCCAGCGCCCGCCTTGTTGCAGGCATTTCACTTTTTTCGTGCCGCAAATGATGATCGATGTGCGCGTCGCATGTCGCTGTCGCTGTCGCTGTTGAGCGTCGAACATTTGTGCCTTTTGTGGCTCTTGTGGCTGGCAGCATTTAAATTGGCAAAAATGCACATGGCTCAACGCCAGGCCGTGGACGGTCTATGCCAAAAATTATTAAGATAAATGTCATGAATGTGTTAGAATTGTTGAAAAATTAATTAGATACTAAACGGGCTCGCCTGCCAACTGCCAACTTCCAACTGCAACTGCGGCCAGCTGCAATCCGTGGCAATCCGCGCTAATCACCGAAACAGCTCGGCTCAGCTCGCGTTTCGCTGCAATCAACAGCATCAGCCGCAGTCTAATAAATGACCACGTTCAAATGTTTCACTCTGCTTCGCTGTCGCCGTCGCCGTCGCAGTTGGCGTCGCAGTCAGCATCGCATCTTGTTAGCCGCATCAACGGGCCAGCCAAGTCGCTAATTAGCCTTGGCTTTGGGTCTGACAAACGAATCGCTGCCAACTCTTTGACTGCCTGACCAGACCTGGCGAATCTGAGGCTGAAAACCTTGCCTGCGCCTCAATGATGACAACAGACGAGCCGCCCTATAGCCGAGCAAGTGCTGTGGAGGCTGGGCGGATTCGACTCGAGTGAAAGCCAAAAAGAGGCACCCGCATTTTAGCAGCTCCACGCCATCTAATGAGCTCCCATCCCGTCCGGCCCCCTCCCCCTACCTAGACAGCAGCCAGCATCAGAAGAAGAAAAGAGCAGAGAACCTTCCTGTACTGCCACAGCTACCTGTAACTAACTGCGCTCTGCTCATTAACAACGCAAGACTCAGATCTTTAGCATAGCCACACAGCAAAATCATCAGCATTACACAAATGCTTCAGCAGATAAGCCCACATTCTAAGCTGACATGATCAACACCCTCTATAGAGCTTTTAAGAGTGGTTAGTTAATCTAACAATTTCAGGGTATTAACATTCGCCGAGAATAGCTTCTAAGGAGGCAAAGACGGTGACCGCGAAGTAGAGAGGGAAGAAAGGAGACTGACAGAGAGAGAGTGTTGATAAGATTTTCCTTTTAGTATATAAGTGGCATGGTAGAGAGAATGAGAGAGAGACAGAGAGAGAGATAGAGAGAGAAAGAGGGAGAGAGAAAGACCGTGAGAAAAAGAGAGAGAGAGACAAAAACTAGATTTAACAAATGTATCTTAACAAATCAGATGATTATCTGTCTAACGGGATTTTCCTCAACTCTTCCAGAATACTTAACAAAAAAAAGTAATTCAACATTTTTACTAAGTAATTGTCTCTATGAATTACTTTAATGTCGTTTAAATACAAATTTGTGCAACTTATGAAAAACGTATAAGAAACCCAGTTTACCTCCTAAAATAAGAAGATTGCTGCCAAGGAAATAATTTACATATCATGCCTGTATTTCAGTTAGCCCATATTTTCTTCAATTTCCTGAAACATATTCGTGAATAGCTTAAATAGTTGCCATATTGCATATGAAAAGAATGCAAGATCTTCCTGCTGCAGTTCACATTCCGTGTTTTCTTTAAATAAAATTCCGTTTTATTAAGGTACTTGATGGGATCACACCTGTGACTGAGACTGCGGCTGAGGGGGGCTTAGGTCCGCCCGCGACTTGCCCGCAGGGCCAGACATCGCATCAGATCTTTAGGGATTGGGAGAATTAGTGTAATGGGTAGACGCCTGGCTATTATGAATTCCACAAAAATCTAAAAGAAAAAAAAAACTTAAAAAAAACCAATTCGTCTTTAGAATCTGTTCAGATGATCAGCGGCTGCGCCGACGACTTCCGGCCACATGAAAATTTGTGAAGAGCTTTGTCTGGAGTTGGCTTTTGGTTTGCTGGCCAAATCGAAAACTCGTTGGTCGCATTGGAAAGCTAACGGTTAATAGCTGCCTGTCCGTGATTAACTGGCGTGTATGATAACAACTAATTAACTAGAAATCAAATGGAATCAACAAACAAACAAACAAACAGACAAACAAACAGGCAGACAGACAGACGGCCAGACAGGCAGACAAGATTGAGTATTTGCCCAGGGAAGTGAAAGGTTATGCGGACTTTTGCCGCGGCCACGTTTTGTCGCCCGGCACAGCTGATGGACAAGACTGGAACGAAGCCCAGCTGAACCGATCCGAACGCAGTTCGTTTAAGCCAAAACTGAGCTCAGCTGAAAAAGTAAAAGCCGGGGAACAGAACAGAACCACGCCAAAATTGAGCAAAAAAGAAAGGCTGTCCCGGCCACAGAATGACCAAAGCCGTGCAAATATTTAGAACAGAACCAAAAAAATAAAAATAAAATAAAAACAGGCATGTGTGTGCGTCGTTTGTGTGTGTGCGTGTGTGTGTGTGTTGGAAAACTGGTCAAAAGCGCTGTGTCAGCTGTGAGTTAAGACTGTCATAACAGCTGCTTGGAATGCCAGGCTATTGCAGGAGAGACGCAGCACCAACAGCTAGAGATGAGCGCGTGACACGAGCAGGCACTTAAGTGCTTGCACAGCATGTTTTAAAGATTCAAAAATAAGTTAGAGATGTGCCCGTGACACAAGCAGCGACTTGCCAGTTAGATGTCAATATGCGTGACACGGATTATCACGACCAAGAAAAAAACATGACACGAAGTAGCACGACGCAACAGGAACTAATCAAATCATCATAAACTATGCATGCTTGATATTTACCAGAAGAAATTAACAGGCGTTGTCCGGCTAAAATACATGCTATTGTATATGCCAAAAGGGCTTTTAATTTATTATATACTCTTCATCTAGTAACTACATGCCGTTTATGACGGATTTGATATGCTCATCTGTCACGTGTCACGCGCCCATCTCTGGCATATGAGGTAACTGATAGCTGGCGCCCAAAACACGGCAGTTACTGCAATGGAGAGCAATTGCAATGGAGAACAACGGTGCTTTTGGATTTTTGCAGCTGTGACTTAAAACATGTCCCTAGTGGGATCGGTGGGTGGTGGGTGGATAGGTGGTGGGAGTGGGACGTTTGGGTGTGCTAAGCAGGCGGCAGCTTAAATAAGCGGAACCCAAAGCGTCAAGCAATTTTCTTGTTTTAAGTGATTTCTTTACGCTTTCGCGGTGGCAGCTCTAACTACAACAACAACAGCAACTGCAACTGCGGCGGCCGCGCGTTTGCCATTCGTTCCGATCTTAATTATTGTCGCTTGCAGTCGCAGTCGAGGCAGCTCCAACCCAAATCCAAGTCTCCAGCTCCATTTTCATTTGCTGTTATGTCAAGGCGAGCTGCTGCTCAATTGATGCCGCGCTCTAATGAATTATGATTACATTTGCTGGCAACTCTACAAGGCTGCAGCGTTTGCTGCGCTGTTAACGCCACTGTTAAGGCTGCTGCTTAACATTTTTCGCTGGCAGCATGGCAATGACCTGCGACTGCGTAGAGTTTACTTCACTAAGTTCTCATTACCCGTCGCTGTTGCCGTCGTCTTTGCCTTGGCAACTTTAATATTTGTTTTCTTTATTTCCAGCTAGTTTATATTGTTGTTGTTTCTTTTCGCCCTACCCGGCAGCTCCGTTAATGTTTAATGCAAATACTTTGTGCTTCAGCTGATTTTCTACATATATTCACATTTTTTCTTAAACATATTTCCAACATAACGGCCGCAGAATTTGTCACCCTTTGCTTTAATTGGCATAATATCAACAAAATGCGCTGCACCCCAACCACTTTCTATCCGCAAACACCGCGAGAAAATTAAACAAAACTGTTAGAAAAAAGAAAAGAAACAAGAAACGACCTCTACTTGAAAAGTTAACAATTCGCATGTACATGCAAAAAATATAATATCAAATTCTTTTTATATTTCTTTTTATATAGTACTACAGCTTTCTCAAATCACAGATAGGATCAAAAAATAAAACAAACGAAGGTAAAATATGGATAATAATCCAGCTAAGAATTACAACCAACTGTAGAATCACAATACGGAAAATAGGGCCGTAAGAAATGACAACGAAAACTAAACAACTCAACCAAAGTGGAACTATTCCCAGTAAAAAAATTCCCTATTCACTTGTAGTTAAATTATTTGACTATTCCAAGTAGAAGCATTCTTTAATCAGAAACTTACAGGAATTCTTGAAAATCTCAACTTCAATCTGTGTACAGTTAGAAACTGAATACCTCTACCATATAACATATACATATATAGATAGCATGGCAATTGTGGATATTTGTTCATTACATTTGGCACGCCCATATTTATCATTGGGCTGGCATCGCGCTGATTACACAACATGCCAGAGTTGCCGCAGTGACTGCGCATAATTCATTAGCATATTTATCGGTCAATAGTAGATCAACAACGGCTACCACAGATGCTGACAAGATTACAAGCGATCTGGCTCGCCCTTCCCCCCCGCCTCTGGAAACCCTCAAACAGTAGCCATGCAAATCGATGCGCTGCAGCAGGTGCCGTTGTCTCAACATGTAACAGCTTGTCGAAGCAGTGCAGCGCGGCTGGCGGGGGGCTTGTGTCAAAGTCAAGCTCACTGGCGAGCCACTGTTGGCGCTCTGTTGTTCAAGTTCAATGCTACGAGCAGCGAGTGCTGTTAAAGTTGTTGCTGCTGTTAAGCTTGAGGTCGCGGCTGAGACCAACTCTCCATGGAGACTGAATGTGTGTGTGTGTGTGTGTATTAGTAGTAGTAGTTGTTGTAAGTTTGGAGAGCGCGCTCTTGCGTTCTCAGTGTTGGGCTCTTTCTTGTTCTGCAGAAGAGGCGCAACGCTCGTTCGAGCGTGTCTGTGTGAGTGCCTTTGTGTGCGTGTGTGTGTGTGCAAAGTAGAAATGGGCTCGCGCTTTTCTTCGCTTCTACTTCGTGCGTTTGCATTGCTGCCGCTGCTGCTGGTGCTGGTGCTGGTGCTGCTGCTGGTGCTGCTGAAGACGACGACGACGTCGTCGCCGCTGCTGCATAGCTTTCTTATAATGATGACGACGACGTCGCAGTCGCCGTCGCCGTCACCGTCGCTTTCTCTGCCGCTGTTCTTGTGCGCTCTCCCGGCTGGTTCTTCTTCGCCGTGGAGACCTCTGGGAAAAGCATAAAAGTGGCGCACTCGCTGGCCCACCAGCCATTGCGCGTAATGCAATTGAAGTGCCAACAGCGCCGTCGAGTCAGCAGCAGCAGCAGCAGCAGTAGCAGTAGCAGCAGCATTAGCAGCAGCAGCAGCATCAGCAGCAGCAGCATTAGCAGCAGCAGCGTGGACATATAAAACACTTCTTTTTTTTTTAAAACAACTCTGTGTGTGCTCTCCTAGTGAACTTGGCAGTGTGCAACTCTGCAGCATTGCAACATTTGGTGGCATTCGGATTCGAGAACGAGCTCAAGTGCAAGGCTCCTGCTTGTGCTCCACACAGCCCCACAAAGTGTCAAAAAGTGCGAAAGTGCAATCTTTTTTTTCTGTTCATCTTACAAAAAAAGAAAAACATACGCGACAGGATTTTCGTAGCCAACACATAAAAAGCGAATCGAAGCTCACCAAAAGTTAAAAGCAAAAATCTTTTAACTAAACACAACAAAAGAACAAACTTTTAATTAAATTTATTGTGCATTATTAACAAAAACTAAGGTAAGCAAAAATTCCAAAATATTTGTGAGGAGAGCTGAACACAAAAGTGCTGCGAAAATTGCAATTTTTTTTATAATTTTTTTTATGGTATAATTTATTTTTAAGGAGTGCTGCAAAAACTAAAAAAAATCAGATTAATTGAAATTAAATATAAAGGTCGTATTTATTTCAAGCCCCAATCAAAGAAAACTGGGCAACGAATCAGAAATTATACTAAAGATATTAATTAAAAAAATCAATATTAAAGGATGGCTTTAATATAATACTTACTAAAGATCTCCCCGTAAACATGATCTTTATGTATGTTTATAGAAAATAATGAATAAAAGAATAATACAAAATTAATAGTGAAATTCTCGCACCGAGTATATAATGTCATATGAAATATAATATAAAAATAGTATTTGATTTTTACAAATAAAACTTCAAGCTCGAAGGCAATCACAATCACATTTAACTTTATTGTACAAATGTACAAAAATATAAAATTTTAATTAAAATGCAAAAATAATAATAAAAATGCTGAACTTAATATATTACATATATAACACAGATATATATAAATATAAAAAGAGAATTGAGGCAAAATGTAAAAATCAAACCTTTTGTCTAGTATATAAAAATACTTACAGACATGATATACGATATTATCATATAAAAGAACACAGGGAAACTAAAAGGGAATATCAATGGAAAATAATAAGAGTTGCATTATACATGTATATATGTGTATGCTCATAGTATTCTATTTTCAAATTGGAAACATATTGAACAAATTTAAATGAGCAGCAGTTGAGATGTTACTCAGTTTGCTTTGAAGCAGGCTCTTCAACCTTCATTTTGGCAGCCTCATTTCAAAAAGATGCGCAGTATTTTCATCCTTATTCAGGCTGGGCAACTTAGGGATTTAAATGCGGGCAGATAACAGGACCAAATAGAAAGACTGAGGCAACGAACTTGACAGCTGAAAGACTTAGGCAACGAACTTGACAACTGAAAGACTTAGGCAACAAACTTGACAACAGCTATGCCATGGCTATACATGCGCATTGTTGCTTTATGTGTGTGTGCTTATGTGTGTGTGTGTGTTTCGGGATGAGCAGGACAAGACTTTGACCCCGTAGCCGACTTTAACTGTGCACAACTTGAGCAATTTGCAATTCATTGGAAAATGCAGGCCCATAACCCAACTGGACACACTGTCTCTTTCGTACACACACACGCACACACACATGATTGACACATTTAATGCTCTTTCTTTTTGTCTACTTTGGCTACTTTGCTTTGCTTTACTTTTTTTATTATCTTAATGCTTGCGCTTTATATTTTCTGTTAAAGTCATTAACGCAATTAACCGTTATTACCGGGCCGCCATCGTCGCCAACGTCGTCGTTGCTGGTCACCCAATTCATTAGGAAAGCATTTAGTGTAAAAGAAAGAGATACACACACATGCACACGAACACACACACAGACACAGCGACAAGCAGCAGCAAAAAGCAACGGGCCGAGAGCATGAGAAACGCATTAAAAAAATTTAAAAAAATAAAAAAAAAACGTATGTATAAAAAAAGCGCACGCAGCAAAAAGAACTCAAATGCGGAGCAGCAGCCCCCAAAGAACTAACTAGCTGCCACGCCCTCTGCCGCCCCAAGCCGTGCCACAGTGCGCTGCACCTACCTACTGGGCCGGCATCTGTTTTTATAGCTTCACACACATACACACACACAACCACACACTCATGCGGGCACATCTTGAGCAGAAGCAGAAAAGTGCGAGTTGACTTTGTTAAAATTAAAGTTTATTGTTTTCTTCTCTTATACATACATGTTTTGTGCTTGTTGTTGTTGTTGTTGCCGCCCCGGAAATAACGTAATATGGTTGCATAAAAATGACTTGTTGTTTTATAATCGAATCGTAAAAAGAGCCAAGAAATAGAATAACAGGCCATAAAACGGCGACTGCGGCCACGGCCACAATTCACATTAAACGAACGGTACGCGTTGCATGGCCAAAAACAAAAGACTTAGGCAACGAACTTGCTACGAATTGCATTTGCATTAGCTGGAAAAACGTTTAATTACAGCATGCCAAGCCACAAAAGCGCACAAATTTACCTATCCCCACCCTGCCTCGCACCTCCTCTCCTTCACTCTCTGTGTCCGTTGCTTGTAGCGAAATCTCTGGCCAAGTCGTAAGTGCAGCAAATGAATGAAGTTTCTCTGTCATTAACTGTCGTTCATTCTGCTGTCCAGCGGCGGCGCCATTTGCACGAGATGCGTGTCGGGCGGGTGGGTCGATAAGAGGGGGGATCAGTGTGGAGAGGCGCTACAAAACTGACCCAAATCTGCCAGAGCTCTAAGAAAGCCAGCACAACTAACCAAAATGCATGAGAAAATACCAATAGCAACAACAACAACAACTACAACTAAACGCTAAGTGCTAAAAGCTTTTTATTTTTCTTTCTTGGCCCACTTTTAAATGTATTTCACTTCATTTGCTGGCAATCATGTTGCCAAGTTTCGTAGCGGAAATTAATGAAATCGATTTTGATTAGATTAGAATAAAAACAAATTAAAAAAAAAAAAAAAAACAAAAAAAAAACGCAAAACACAGATAAACACTTAAACATGTGAATGACACACATAAAAGCAATAAAAAAAAATACCCAAAAGCTGCCAGAGAAAACCAAATAAAGCTGCTTTTGAGCTGAGGCGAAGCTGCGCCAATTTGAAGCTCGATATGTGGGAGAAAAGTGAACCAAGTAGGAATTAAGATAAAAAAAAAGTTGCAGAGACTTGGATCTATATAATATTTGCCTTATATTCTATACTATATGGTATATATTATGTACTATCTACCATATGCCATATATAATTATATGCTAGACACAATACATTATATACCATATACCATATATCATGTGTTATACACAACACATAATGTTCTATCTGCCATATCTCATATATTATACTACATTCAGAATACAAACCCTGTCTGTGAGCCCGCCCGACTGTCCATGTTTCTCAGTTTGAAAGTTGTTTTGATAAAACTTTGCCTAGTTGCTTCCCTTTGTTGCAAGCTGCATCGGCTTACTATATCCTAAAGCTAGCATAGCAATGATCCGCTGTAGACACTTATAAGCTCAACCAAGCAACTTTCATGTAAACAATATCATTTCAATATTGAATGACTCTATCGTACAGCTCCATCAGGCGAAAAGTTGTTGCAGCATGGAAACCTATTCGGCTTACTTGTTAAACATATCGTGATCCCGCTCAGCAAGTACAAACTTCAACATTTTCCACGCACCCTATAAAATCTCACGGTTTTATCATATGACTAGCTAAAATATAAAATATGTCATGGAGACATGTCAAGGGTATTTGGTCCTTTGTATGCTCTTCTTATTTGTTTCTTCAAGAACTATGCCATACATGTACAAGTTTTCTGTCGATATATATATATGTATATCTTTCTGCGCGAACAGCTCTCTTCTTCTGGCAGCAGCTATGCAAAATTCTATGCACCAGTTAAAAGTTTGTCTTAGCTGCAAGCTTTTTTTCTTGTCTTCTATTTTTTGCATTTAGCTGGTTAAGAACTTGTCTACAGCCTACACACAGGCAACTGGCACACGAAAAAAAAAAGAATAAGAAGAAGAAAATGCAATGCTTAACAGCAAAAGCAACAGCAACATGCTGCTTGTTCATCCTGTCTCACATTTCGGCCATTTGGTGGCTCCGGCGGCTCATTTCGTTTCGGGTTTTGTGCCGCTTCACTGCGGCAGTTGTAACTGAATGCGCTGTGGCACAGTTAAGTTCTTGTTGTTGTTGTTGTTGTTACTGGAGTTGTAGTTGTTCTTGGCGCTGACCCACATTCACAGCAACAGCAGCAACAACAACAACAGCAGCAGCAGCAACAGCAGCAGCAGCTGTTGAAGCACTGGACAAATTAAGCCAACGAATTCAGCACCTGTTGCGACAATTGATTCGCACCGCGAAAGATGGGCCAAGTGAATAGATAAATAAAGAAATAGACAGCTAGACAAATGGGTAAATGGGTAAAATGGATAAATAGTAAATAACAGCTGCCAAAAGCACTTGCGCCCAGCTCCTACAGCTCTTCAAAGTCCTAACACTCGCTAAGCGAGCGCTGACAAATTCAAGAGCCTGTTGAATGATCAACGATACGAGTGCTGAGTGCTGATTGTGAGTATGAGTATGGGTATATGAGTGTACTCACTTAAATCGCTTAAACACTCGCTGAGTTGCAACTTCTTCGTTGCCATTTGATTTATTTCTTTTTGCTGCCTGTTCCAATTCAGCATTCCGCGACTCCAAATGCTGCTCATGATGAGCTGGCGCTTTTTTATTTTCCATTTTTTTTTTTTTTGTTTTTTGGCTGGTTCCAGCTGAAATATTTTCGTTTTCTTTTGGGATGGGGAGGGGAAACTGCTTGAATTTCAGCCGGAATCTGTGCTAGTCAACGGTTATTTTTTTTCTCTCTCTCTTTTTCTCTTTCTTTGTTGCCCCCCATTTACAGCACGCCCCACTGACCGCTCGCTCGACGCTATTCATAGAATTATGCGCCCTATAAGCCAACTGAAAGATTCTGCGTTTGCCTTTGTTCGTGTTGCCCATTATGAATTTGATTGTCGCATCAGTCTGTCTGTCTGTCTCTGGGCTGGCTCAACTTTCAACAACAACGCTCCCAATTAGGCCAACAAATTATTCAACGCCGTCTCAAAAAAAGCAAAGACTTCTTTTTTTTTCTGGAAATCAAAAGAAAATCTTTAACATAGCACTCAAAATCAAAATCATAGCATCTTGGGCTCGAGCTGAGTTTAGAGCAGCACAGAATATTTAAAGGGTGACTTCGTGCCCAAAAACAATTCGAGTGCAAAGCAAATAAAGGTGCCCACCTGCAAGACATTCCGAACTCAGCGCCAAAAAGTCTAGCTTCCTTCTCTACATAGCCACACACTGTGCACAGCAAATGCATTCTCGACTTACTTCGATGCTTAGAGTCCGAACTTCAAGAAGTTTTCAGAGCTTAAAAAATGCATATACAAAAGAGCAAGCTTTGAGAATGACTTGTCTGCAGTTTGGAGCAGAATAGTTGGATTTGGCCAAAACGTGAAATATTCTCAAGCTAAGTGCCAAATTTGTTGTATCTAGGTTTTAGAATCTTCGAGTTATGCCTAAAAACCATATCTCAAAATCGATATTTATCGATATTATAAAAATGTTCTTGCTGCTGAATCAGGCACAAGGCACAAGCATATCTTTCAATCAGTGTCTGATGTGTCTCCATCGATTTTTCTTAAATGGGAAAAGGTTTGGATTAGATGATAAACTTTTGATAAGTCATATATATCAAGTCTCTAGGCTAGTTTTATTGTCGCTTAAAGTCTGCAGTCACAGGGCACAAGCATTTCTTTCACTCTGCGTCAGACTTGATTTCTATGATTTAAATTCTTCGACACAAATTATTTAAGATACCTTTCCATCTTTAGGAATTTACAGCTGCCCATAAAGTATTTGCTGTAAATAAAATGTCGCAGCTAATACAATGGCCTGGCCTTGTTTTCATTAGATTTTGCTCAGTTCCATTCACGTTTTCACTGTCAAGAAATGAAGAAGATTCGGTAATACTCTTGCCTTAAGCAAAAATTTCTTTTGTGCGTTCTCACGCTGTTTGTTCTTTTTTTTTCCATCTAACAGTCGAGCAGCCAGAGAACAGGCCAATAAATTTGAATAAAGCCAACTTGATTAGCGGCTCACAGTTGGCGTTTGATTGAATGATGATGACGCGCGGCATCATGTTAGACATTTATCATGAGAAAACGGATGAAGAGAAGTGCGAGCGGAGAGTGCGAGCAGGTACTTATGCGGACTTGATGGATTAACAGGTCCACTTCTACGCTCGTCCCATTGTCCACGCAATGTGTGAAAGTGTTCCCATTTCGAGTGTCATTTCTTACGTTTTTTGTTGTTGTTATTCTTTTTTTTTTTTTTTTTGATTTCAACACGCTTGGTAAATGATATCATTGCACTTGACGTGGCCAACGGGCCACGGGCTGCCGTTGAGCCCCAGTCAACGTGTTAAAGCAGGTGTGCGTGTGTGCGTGAGTGTGAGTGTGAGTGTGCCCATTTTCTGCTGACCGCCCAGTCTTAGGCTGCTTGGTCGCAGTTTTAATGAGCAGCGTCTGAGGTTTAATTAGACTTGGGCAGCATGCAAATGCCGCGCGTGTGTGTGTGAAAAGTATGTTTTTGGAGTGTGCGAATGCTAGGTGCCCCCTCTCCGCCCATGTGCCGCTCACACTTTGTAAGCTGAAGCGCCTCGTAGAATTTTCTCTGGAAATTGGAGCAACTGCAGCGAACTGTTATCGTTTTTGTTTTTGTCTTTCTGCTTTCAGTTATTCACACAGCAGCAGCTCAGCCAGGCGTTGCACATTTGCATAGAGCTTAATGAAAATGCCGCCCAGCATGGCCAAGTTTGTGTCTTAAGTCTTTTGTTTAGCAAAATTCGGTCAAGTAATCAAATAGAAAGCAAACATTTATGTTTATTGTTGCCGCTGTCACTGATTGTTGATTATGGACCACATTTTCTTACACTATATAGATAGATACATATATATATTTATATATATATACATATATATTTATGTGTGTCTTATATTTTCTTTTTATGGGGCTGTAAACGTCATGTTCATGTCGCCAAGTCTCTCTCGTTCTCTCTCTCTCGCTCTGTTACTTTTTTTTTAATTGTTTGTGCTGTAGTTGTTACTTTAATTACTCAGCATGTTATTGCTGTTGTCGTTGTTTTTATTGCTGGCATGCAAATATATCCGCTAGTCCATGTCCCGATCTTTGGCGGCCGCATGCGGCGCAACAATTTCTTTTTGCACTTTCCACTCGCTGCTGCGCTCGATTGAATGATGACTCGACGACTCACCGAGTGCCCGAGTAGACGAGCCAGGCCAGGCCAGTCCAGTCCAGGCCAGGTGGGCTGGCTGCCTACCTGCCACGGGGTCGGGCGGGGCGTGGCATCGCAATACGTTCGCTTGTTCGTTTTTCTTTCTTTTATTTTCCCCCTCAGTTTTTCTCAGCCAGTCAGCGCGTATATCAATAACCCATTAGACGAGCTGCGCGCTGCGAGCTGGGGTCTGCTACGAATAGTAGATACCGTTACGCAGCAACTTTTCAGTTAAAGCGAGCGGGCCGGGTTGGGGTTTTGGTTAGCGGTTTACTAGCCAGAGAACATGTTGTTGCCGCTGCTGGAAACCAGATTGAAGCGACGGCCAAGCAACGGCATTATGATCTTAATGATGATGACAATGCCGCCGTCGCTGCTGTTGTTGTTATTGTTGTTGTTGGCCAAGGCAAACGGTCAAAGACGAACAGCAGCAACAACAACAACAACAACAACAACAGCTACAACAACAACATCTCACAGCTGACCATCAAATAAGTTCAAATATGCATTCAAAGATGCGGCTGCTGTTCATCTTCATTGGCCCCTCCCCACAGCCTGTGCAGCTGAAAACAAAAAAAAAGCAACCGAAAGAAAAGTAGCTTAAATTAAAAATCAAAATCGAAAGAGGAAAAAAAACTCGTTCTATCGCCCCTGCACCTGGCCCCGCCCAATGCGCTATCCAGCTGCGTGTTTGTCCGTAAAGTGCATTTCCACTCCTCTCCCCCTCCCAACAAGCCGAAAAAAAAAAGAAGGAGAAAAGCTGATTGTTATTATTATCAGATTCGGGAATAACTAATAATTAAGGCGCATTGTTTACGCGAAGCGTCGAAAGATGCGGCCGAGATGTGTCCGATTAGCTGCAGCCAAAGAAAGCAGCACAGTAGAAGTTGAAGAATAAGCAGCAGCAGCAGTAAACATGCTTAAAGATTTATATTTGGGATTAACTTTAACAAAGTGTTCTTAAAGCAAAACAAGCAGCAGCAGCAACAGCAGCCACCGATTTGAGGGATGCTTGAAAGCTTCTAATAGAGCAACACGAAAATTAGTCAGCCTTGTAGACATTTGGCTAACGGTTTCCTGGTTAGTTGCGGATAATAGTGAAGCTCGTAATTGCTGAAAAAAAAACAAAGACAACTCAGCATTCAACCAATTCTTCGCATCGATAAATATCGACTTAAAGACTTGCGCTCAAAGCTTTAAAAGCTAGATACACTTAACAAAACTAAACAGATCATGAATGCTTTACTTTCTGCTAACTTATCTCTAGTCCCTAATTCCTTGTTCAAAAATGAAAATAAAGCACATTTTTAAAACATGTTGCGCTTTCTTTGTACGCACTTTTTATACCATATTTATTACCTGAAAGTTTTATAATGATCGGATTATAAATACCGAAGCTAATCAGGAATGCATTTCCCATATAGAGTGGAAGAAGAAGCAACGCCGCTTTTGAATGTGTATGTGTGTTTGTGCGTGTTTTTGTGTACACACATACATATCGAACTAAGCTAGAATGTTTGTAATGCCAGCATGTCGTTGGGCTCAGGATATCTTCAAGTCGGGCACTCCCAGCTTGATTTTTAAGGGGTATATTGTGAGAGCTACTTTAAAAGTACGCTCATGTTAGATTTCAAGCTCCGTTAAGCATTTAGTTTAAGTCTTTATGTCTCTGGTCTCCATAAATATACGATAATATTTGCCTATATTTTAAATCACAGCAGCTCCCTCTCTTCCTCTCGCTCTCTCTCACACTCTCTAATCATAGGCAATTTCTCTAATTTCTCTTAAGCAAATACACGAAAAGTTTAACTAACCAATTGTAAAATATTGCTTTTGCTTTTCCATTTTCAGTTTTCCTAGACGTCACATTTTGAGCTGCCCAACTTGAAGGTAAGTCCCAATGTCAATGCCAAAATGGTTGCCTTTCGGGGACAGACATAGCCTTGGGCATGGTTTGCAATAATGTCTAAGCCGCATTTATATTTTGGGCTAGAAAGGCGGCTTTTGCTTGGCAAAGGCAGGTGCTGACTTGAGCAGTTGCATAGCTCAAGTTCACTTCATGTTGCTGCTGGGAAGGCTGGCAGCAGCGGCGGCAGCATCTAATCGCAGTTGCTGCACTCGGCGCTGCAATGCCTATTTATAAGCTTGAACGTCGCGCTGCAATCAGTTGGCAATTAGTCACTCAAACTGACTGACTGACTGGCCGGCTGGGCTGGCAGCAATGATTGCCGCTACGCCTGTTTGCAACTGCTGCTGCTGCTGCTGGTGCTGCTGCTGCTGCTCTTGAACCATACTTCACAATTAGGGCTGCGTGGCTGCTGCAGATAAATGTCGGTGGCTGTGGCTTTGGTACCCCACCTAATTGACGATCAGCAGCTTTTAGCTTTGGCGGCAGCGTTGGCGGCGTCCAATGACATTGAGTAATGCGAGCGGCAGCAGCAACTGTTGCCTGCTGTTGCAGCGCCAGCAACAGTTGCTGCCAACTGTCCATTGGGCATTGCTTTTGATTTGTTTGTAGCAGCAACTGTTGACGACTGGCCAACAATTAAGTTCTGTTCCTCTTGCAGCTGTTGTTGTTGTTGTTGTTGCTGCTGACAAAACGAAAATGAATTGCCGCTAGAAGAAGAAGCAGCTAGACAAAAGGCAGGCGGCAACAATTCCAGCAAAAGCAACGCCCCAACGTTCAAGAGCAGCGCCTGCCATGGCATGGCCATTGCAGGGCGCGTCTCACAGGCTCTCGCGCCTCTCGCACCTCGCGCGCCTCTCGCGCCTCTCTCTAATTCATTATCTGATGCAGCTGTAGATGCATCTTCATGCCAATGCCACAAGAGATGCCAGAGATGCGTTTAGCTGTCGCAGCCGCGCCCCGTTGGTCGCATCGGGCAAGCATTTGCTGCCATTGCAATTAATTTCTATGTCTATTTTTAATTCGCCTTTTGATTATTGTTCGGGCGGCTAGGCCCAGGGTCCGCGGGCTGCGCCGTAACGGTGCTTGCGGCGGTGGTGTGTGTGGACTGTGGCTTGTGGGGCGTGGCCGTTGCATTTCAGCACTTAACAACAATATTTTGATAGCATGAAACAAAAAACTTAGGCAACGAACTTGCCGGTAGTTTGATAGCAGGATAACCAAAGACTTAGGCAACGAACTTGCCGCTATTTCTACCGAACTAAAATGACTTAAGCAACAAACCTGCCACAATTTTGATCAACATACTCAAAAGACTTACGCAACAAACCTGCGGCTATTTTAATCAATAAATACAAAAGACTTAGGCAACGAACTTGCATTAGCTATAACGGTTTCGCTATGAATTGTGATTTGTGCTCCTAGGCTGCAGTACTTGGCGTCAATATGTCGATAGCATCAAAAACAAAACACTTAGGCAAGAAACTGGCGTTGACATGAAAAACAAAAGACTTAGGCAACGAACTAGCTACTATTTTGCACTAATTAAGCTATGCACTTGCCTCAGCCGCCGTCTCCGCCCGCCTCGCCGCCTGCCTGGCTGCTGCAGCTGCTGGTATGAGGAAGTTGTTGCTGCCACAAAACGGCGCGTATCGCTCGCTTGTATCTGGCGACTTGGGTCGCATGTGTGTGTGCCACAAATCGTTGACCGTTCTTCGTGCTCGCTTCGTTACCGTTGAAAGTGGCTAAAAGGAGTATAATAGGCAGAAGGACTTAGCTTATATTGAAAATACTTGTGCTGGCCTATACAGGGCGTCTCCTAGTCGAGCACTGCCGACTGGTTCACTCTTGCTGCTTTTGTTAGGCATTTAGCTGCGCTTTTATCGCGCTTATCAGCTTGAATGCATCCATTTCCGGCTGGCACAAGGCTTTGCTTTGTTTGGCAGCAGCGCTCTGCTAGTCTCTGCTCGAGATGGGCACAAAATCATTAAATTGCAGTGCCATTTGGGGTTTAGCTGCTCGTTAACGCTGCACTAATCGCTGCAAACATCAGCCTACCTCGCTCCCAACCTCCCACCCTCCCATAATCGAATGCTGTCAACGATTTTTTATGGCATATCATTTCAAAAACATCTCGATGAGCATATGATTTATTATCAGCTAGAAAAGTTGGCAATTTGTGGCACAAATTTGATTGTTATTTAATTTAAGTATTTAATTAAATAGTTATCGACAAGAGTTTAGCTATCGACAAGTGCTGAATTCGATTTATTATGCACATTCCGTTTTAATATTCTTTACACCTATTTTTTTGGCTTTTATTCTGCTGCCGTTGCCTGATTTATGTGCGCTCATATAAATCGATATGAATTTATCGATTGTTTTCGCTTAAAAATTCAATTTCCCTTTTTTTTTGCGCGGCATATTAATTTTTTCTGCTTTGCAGCTTATTGGGTCATTTCTCATCGCCGGCCGAGCTGTAACTAGGCCCCACCCGCCCGCAGCTGACTTATGGCCAACGTCATGATCAGCATCATCATCATCGTCATGATGAGCGTGATGATGATGATGATTTTGCTCATTATCAGCATTTAGAAGTGGCAATTGTTAATTTATTACTTTTGGCTGCCCGCGAGCGTTTATTGATTCAGCTTGCCAATTATTGTGCAAATAAATTCCAAATTGCGTGCGGCAACAACAACAACAACACGAGAACAACAGCAACAAGTACACCGATTGCGGCAAACTTGGCCAACGACAAAGTGTTCGCTTCATGAACTTGGCTGAATGTTGTTCTGGTTGTTGTTGTTGTTGTTGTTGTCGTTGTTGTTGTCGTTGCTGTTGCTGCCAATGGCCAACCACATACATTTTTGTACTTTATGGGCAATTTTGAGCGTCCAACAAACAGCAAGAACAAATGGCCAACAGCGGCAACTCTAACAACGAAGTAACGGATACTCCAACCCACGGGATAGCCCAGGCTGGGCAGGGGCGGGTTTGGGTGCGCAGCATCTATATGTGAGGGGTGGGGACCTAAGAATTCTGCTAACAATGCGTTCCATTGTGTGGTACAAATTGTCACACACAAGTTCGCTGTTCGGGCTGCTAATGAGCACAGCACGAGCGAAGGTTTTTATTTTTTTCTTGGGAATGGGATGAGCTGAAAGCCCAGAGTAATTGCAATCTAAGAGAAAATAGTTGGCAGAATTGGCATAAATAAACTGGTGGGGGAGCCTGAAATGTAATCTGGAAGAGGAGTTGAAGCAGCAAAAAGAGTTGAGCAGATCTAGCAGGAGGCAAGCAAGAGATGTGGCAGGAGATGGAGCAGGAAATGGTGCAGGAAGTGGAGCAGGATATGAAACGGGAGATGGAACAACAGTTCCGGAAAAGGACGTGGGACAGAAAAAGTTAAGGATGAAGAGTTGTAGCTGGAGGAAACAAGAGATACAACTGAAGATAGATGAGGAAATGTGCTTAGGTGAAAGAGGAATCAGGCAGAGGAATCAAGAAGTCGAGGAAGCAGATGGAGCAGGCGATGATGCAGTCCTGAGAGCAGGCGCTAAACTAGCAGATAGAGAAACTAAAGGAACAGATGCAGTGGAAGACAGAGCTTAAGATGAAAAGCGAGTAAACGCTAAGCCAAAAAATATAGCTGAAGAAGAAGCAGTAGATGGGACACTAGATTAAGAAAGAGTGGAAGCAAGAAGTGGTGACAGCCAAGGATATGAGGCAAAAGTTCAAATATAAGTCGAGAAATGGAACAGAACATGTATGAGGAGTAGCAGGCCACAAGAGATAGAGCAGGAATCCGTAGAGGAGTTGATAGCAAAGCTTACAAAGGAGCTGGCACAGGAGATGGAACAGAGCCACAAAAGTTGCTTGCCGCTTGCCATTTATTTGCCCACTTTATGAAACTGGCAGCTTGCCAAGGTGGATGCTGCCTTCTGCCAGGCTGCCAGGCTGCCAACAATGCCAACTTCATCTTCGTCTACGGCAGCAGCAGCAGCAGCAGCAACAATAACAGTAACAATAACTTGGCCCGCAGCTGTGCTGGTGCAGCTCCTCCGGCAGCAGATGCCTGGCAACTGACTGACAGACATTGGGATTAGCATTAAACATCAGCCGCAGAGCCATCAATGCCACAGGCGAATGGCCAAAACAAAACAAAACAAAGGCCAAATGCAATGCATGGAACAGCTCCAAAGTCAAAGCCAACACCAAAGACAAAGACAAAGACAAAGAGGACGCCGATGGTTGGATGCGATGCCAGGCTAGCTGAAGCTAAACGTGGAGCTGGTCGCGAATGTTATGCAATTTCAGCTACTTAATGCCCATCAGTCAATCAGTCCAAATGTCTGTCATCACATTTATTTTTGTTTTTCCTTAGACAGCCTGATGCCTGCCACCAGCCACAATTCACTTCACACACACACACTCACTCACACACACGCACAGACACAGACAGCGAGTGTGCAACACCCATGTGTCAAGCTGTTTGCTGTGTTTACATTAGGCTGGGCATCTTAAGGGCTTCACGCATTAGTTTACAGAACTTGCATTTACATAAAGTTAACAGCGCACTGTTAACGAACAGTTGCATTAGTTATTTTTTCTTCTGTTGGCTTTTATGTCCATGTTAATGGTCTTTTGGTCATTTTAATTGGCTTGACTGTTGGTTTATGGCGAAAATCGCATTAAAGTTGTATGATTGATGCAATCTTGGAGGAAACTTCAGTTTGTATGTTAGAGAATATAAAAATGTAGAAGAGAATAAATGGCTTTCCCAAATACCAGCTGGCTGTTAACAGTGTACAGATGTTAACTGTTAACATGTCCAGCTCGTTAATGCGAACACTTGAAACAGAGCTCTTGTCTGTTTTCTGCTAGCAGCAGCAAAGCTGTTAAACTGTTTAACAGTTACATGTTAAAAGTCTACAGCTGTTGTTGTTTAGAGTCTAGGCAATAAATGTCAGCTCTGAAGACTGACTATCGACATTTACAGCATCTGAGGGAAACGTTCACTAGACAATTCAGCATACCAAATGATATTTAATGGTTTGTTAAGTGCACATTTTTATTGTTTTTAGTGAAGCAGCCGTTGTTGATTCGTTATGGCTGAGATTTGCACACTTCAGGGACCTATTTCGCGGCCGGCTTTCCATTTGGACAACGGCATTAGTACCGTAGGAAACTGGGCAATTTTGTTGGGAATGAAATGAAAACTTAACCAAAATTGGGCAATTGAATTGGGCAGAAAGCCCAAAATGAATTTTCGTTTTGGCCATTAGCAACAGCACACATTAGCCTTAAGGTTTGGGTAAATGGTTTACATGGTGGATAGTTAAATGGAGCCCAATGGGGCTAACTGGAGACTGTAGACTGGAGAGTGGCGTAAGAATCCCATCGTTGGCGAGAAAGTTGCGCCAGCAGCCATCGATCAAACGATTCTAAATCGATGCGATAACAACCCAACGCCGCCGAGTCAACCAAATTTAGCAATTTAGCCATAAATGAAAGACCAAATTGCAGACCGAGTTGCCCAGTTGGCAGCCAGTTGGCCATTGCCTGACGGTTCTCTCTGACTGGCAGTTTAAGGCTCATTAAAAACGCCCCAAATGCACCCGCTATGGCAGTGACCATCCAGATCGCGACCGCGACAGCGGCTCCAACTTCAGCTGCAGATACAGCAACAGCCTTGTCTTCGGCATCGACTTTGGTTGTCTGTCTGGTGTCTGGTGGCTTCATTATTGAAATGCGCTCATAAAATATGAGAAATAATTGCAATTATTGAGTATGCTTTTAACAAGCTGCAAAATGCAGCGCGCCCTCAGGCCTTTTATTTACACTGCAACGAATTTACAATCTTTGAATGTAGTTTTGCAAAGAAAGAATTTACATAAAGCATTAACATAGCAGACTAACTGGAGCTGTTTACTATTGACAACTGTAAACTGAATTATTACAGCAGCATTTACATAGAAGTTAACATGTTTGTTTATCTTCTCTGACTGTCAACTGTCTAATAGCTGCTAACAGCATTGATCCTTCTAAGCTTTACATATTTGCTGACTATCAACTTTCAACTGTTTACAGCTGTTAACAAGAGTCTGTTAAGAAACAGCATTTTTAACACCTTTAACACTGGAAGCGATTTTTTTACTTATTTTTTTTAAACAAAACTAACCTTATTTTTGGTTTACTAGCATAGCTTTGCAAAAGTTATCTGAGTAGGGACATATTGTATGAAATGCTAGCTTGTTGAATTTTAGACATCCTTCGCTGAGCTCTAATCAAGCTCAAAGGTACCTTAAACATCGAAATCAATTGTTTAAATGCCCTCAGAATTATTTGCGCAGTGTGCGGCATTTTGTGTGCTGTTCAGTGCAACCATTTGTGGCACATACAGCGCCCACGCGGCCGCCAAACCAAACGCTCAGCTAGCTGAGGTTCACTGCCGAGTGGCGAGTGCCCAGTGAGTGGTGTCCACTGCTCCATGGAATTTTTTTTTTTTTTTTTTTTTTTTTGTATATATATATATATTTTTTTTTGTGCATGTATTTGCATTTTTCATATTCAAGCGACGTCTTGGAACGCGGTGAACTGTGTACGTGGATGGGGATGTGGACATGGATGTGGCTGCAGCATGGGATGTGAACGTTGTTGTGGCTGGGCCTGTTGCTTTGGTTTAGTTTGTTTGTCAGACTCATTTGAATGCAGTCGCTATTTATGTCTTATGCTAAAGCCAGCCCCAGAGATAACACGCAACCGGCAACTGGCAACTGGCAACTGGCAACTGGCAGCGGCGACAACACCAAATGGCTTCGAGTTCAGCTCACGTCTCTTCAGCTTTTCAGCTCTTCAGCTCTGCAGCTCTCCAGTTAAGGCAATGCCAAACGAGGCTGGGCTGGCCAGTTAAGATTGTTACCTTTTGTTTGGCTTCAACTCGAATCTCTCACAGCAGCCGCTCTCGCCCGGGCGGCCTTTTAAGGTGCGCTACACACACACACACGCACATATATATATATATGTATGTATATTTATATATGCAAATAGATCTGTAGAGCCCTTGCCTCAACCCGTGAACCCTGACTCCTGGCCACCAGCGATATTATCGTGCTCCAGTCAAAAGTGTCGGAGCTTGCTTATTGAGTGATCCATTCGAGCGTTGTTTATAAATCAATAGAGCGGCTCGAAACGCACTTAGCACTAGCCAACTGTCCCTCTACCTGGCAGACAGGCAGAGAGACTCGGGGACAGACAGACAGACAGACAGACAGTCTGTAAGGTTGGATGAAACCATCAGGAGATCTGTTAATCGATTCTGGCATTGCTGTAGCACGAAAATGTGCTTAAAGCCCAAACGTATTTATGATCTTCGATTATAGTGTAAACTAGAACCTGTTCACACAGATTCCATTGGCATTTATAAAGAGATGCGCTTAATAAAATAGAGCTTATAAGCAAAAGGTATTCAATTTAAGCAAATAAACACAACTGACAAGGAACGATATCGAATAAAGCTGATTATAAAGAATAGAGTGAAGATTTTAAGGGAGTCCAAACAGAAGCAGAGCTCATAAGATGTATAAAAAGAATCAAATTCAAGTATAAGTTAAGTCAGAAAGGATTCGTTTTGACTGAAGCAGATATTTAAATAAAATCAAATTTGATAGAAGCAAGTATCAAGTAAGAGAATGGATAATATATTAAATATTAAATATGCACAGTTCGGGACATCTCCATAGAACTTGTTCTTAGATTTGCTGCGCAAGCATAAAATATTCCACAAGCTGCCACAAAAGTCAAATTTTTCAACATGTGAAATGTGCATTTCCGTTAAGCAAATGCAATTTGAAAATTGTTGGAATTATTTCACATCGTCAACAACAACAACGAAAATACTATAGAAAAAACCGGCCAAACGTCAGACACATTGGAACGCGAACAGCTTGGATCATCCTCAATGATATCGAGTGTGGCCAAAAAAGGAAATCGCGCTTCAGAGTACGTCAAGAGGCTGCAGCAGCTGCCAGACAGTGGCTCAAAAGCTGTTGAAGAGACACAGAGAGACAGAGACAGACGCACCTTGTGTGCATTTCAAATGAACTGAACAATTCGGTGGCTGCGTCTCATTTGCATATAGTCGAATCTATATACTCTACCTCTGCCAACCTTGCACATAATCTATGTAAATATATATATACATATACATGTAATTGCATCTATCAATGCACTGACTGCCTGCTGGTGGCCAGGCATCCAATTGTGCTGGCATTAACGAGTGAAACGGACAAGGATAGAAAAATGCAATGTCAATGCATAGGGCAGACAGCGCTGGGTTGGGGCCGGGCTGGGGCAACATTTGCTGACATTTGCATCGTTAGACGAGCTGCTGAGAGAGCAGTTGCTGTTGCTGTTTGTTGCTTCATTAGATGAAATAAAAACTAGCTAGTTAATAAGGCAGCTCAAGTCAATCAGCTGCAGCAGCAACAACAACTGCTGCAGTTGTTGGCCAAATGCCGTTTGCCGTTGCATCTTGTGGCAGCCACAAACCGGTCAAAATTAACCTACTTAGCCACAATGCCAGCTGCGACAGCCTTTCCCAAAAAAAAAAAAAAAACAACAACAACAACAAAAGGCCCAACACAAATCTTTTGTACGTGCCTCGCTGCCCGAAACAAAATATAGATAGTATATGCATATAAGCTGAAAATCAGATGAAGCTGCAGTTGCAGTTGCAGACGACCCCCAACTTGTTGAGGATTTCACATGCAGCAATTTATAAATTTAAATCACAGTTTTGCTCCGCGCTTCGCTGGAAATGAGTTACCTACGAAATGTATTCATTCCAGTAATATTTTAGGTATTGTTCGTGAGCTCAGCTGATTTTTCGTGCCAACTCACGCGCTCATCGCTAATCGATTCTCACGCACACAGAACTATGGCCTACTCTAACTCTCTCGCTCGCTCGCTCTCTCTCTCTCCCTCTGTTTCTTTCTCCTCAACTCTCAGCAATTAACGAGAAATAGAAAATCTAAATAAAAAAGCTAAGCTGACTTTTCATCCTCGTGATATTATATAGATAATATTTGCAGTCTTTGCGGTTTGTAAATTGATCTGGAATTGAAGATTGCAGATGACCGCAGATCATGTAGAAATTAGTTTTCTGATTATTTCTCTTTGACTTGTCAAAGATACGTGGACCTATCAAAAGACTATAACAAGAGCATTCAGCTATGCTTGGCTGAGCTATCGTCTGGCTGACATCAAAACCTGAGCTTATATGGAATAGAAATACTAATAGGAAGAAGCAGCTTAAGCAGAAGTTGTGAAAGAACTATCGCATTTCTCGAGCCCGGCATCGATGGCTTTTGTGTGTTTCCCTTGTCCCGGCTGCCAGATTGTTAGATTCCTTTATGTGCTGCTAATGGGCAGCTGTGTTTTGAGGTTAACCGCGATGCGAAATTGAAAATTGCGAATGGCGAAACCAAGCAAAGAACCGGAACCGCAATCCGAGGTCTAAGACAAAACCTCAACTAGGCCTCAAAACACAAATGCGAACAAACATCGGACTCGCATCAAAGACGATGTCGATATCAAACTGGGCTCCAGCTGCGCCAGCCTGGCGACTGCCCATTTGACCAGGGTTAATTGATTATCAGACCCCGGCGACTGGCCCCTGTCTGCTGTTCGAGGCGCAAATGAAGATCAGCGTCCATTTCGGGCGCAATGACAAGCGTCACGAGATCAAACAAAAACCAAGAAACCAAATTAGAATTTGCCATGGGCTGCAGTAGGCACCAAAAAAAAAAAACAAAAAACAACTGCTCAACGTCTGCTCCCTGCGCATCTAACAAGCTGCTTGTCTTTCACGTAGAGTGGTAGCAACAGCAGCAGCTAACAGAGTTACCCCAACCCCCCCAAAAACAAAAAAAAAAAAAAAAAACCAAATAAAAGTGGACGTGACTTTGGCATCTCTCTGACTGTAGCTTTGTCTATGTAGTTGTAGTTGGCTTTGGCTACGTTTCGTGTGGCAGAGTCAACACCAAAAACAGGCCGGCAAATGGCTAGAAAATCAAGTGATTACTGTCTAGCATCACGAGTAATGAAACGTGACTCAAATCGCAGTTAAACACCCCAGCGACACACACACACACACACACACACACGCAAAGCCAAATCCTCAAAACGAACGAGCTAAAACACGAGGCAAACAGCAATTAGAACAGACCAAACAACCAGCAACAAGACCAAAACTGGCAGATTGCCAACTGGAGGAGCTCTGCCTCTGGCTGCAGCACTGGCTCGAGGCGGGCAGGGACTGCAGCTGGTCACTGGTTAGAGAACTACATCATCAATGTCGTTGCATGTCAGCCATTTGGATAATGGCGACCATTTGGTGTTTGCCAGTGTCGAGTTGCCAGTTGCCAGTTGCTGTTGCTCCTGCCAGGCCAAAGAGTACAGGATGTTTTCTTTGCATACCCTAATCAAATTCGATATGCTTGAACAGGGTATGATGCTTTAAGACAGACAGAAGGCAGCCTCTGCCATGTCTGTCCGTCACAAAAGCTACATTTTAAACATATTTCATGAGTTTCTTATCAAACTATTCTCCCACAGCTTACATATCGATATATATCGATTTTGTGACATGGTCGATAATCATAAAATAGTATGTAGTGCAGGCGGAAGGCGGCCTTTGCCATGTCTGTCTGTCACAAAATCTAGAATATTATTATTATTTTTGTATATTATTTTTTTAAAAAGTACATCCCACATCCACACAGGATTGTAAAGCGCCAGGGCATCTCCTAGTCGTACATGCCCGCCTAGAACACTTCTACTTGTAGCTCTTTGCGTTCTTGTTGTTGCTGTTGCTGTTGTCTGTTGTCTGTTTGGTTTAGGATGTGCAACAAGACACCAACTAGCTGGGTGTGTATATGTCTGTGTGCCGCAGTAAAGGGTTTGCTCAGCCGGGTTAACAAGAGCAACTGTTGCAGCAGCAACAGCAGCACAAACAGGCCTCAGGGGAGCGATGGCATAGGGGGCGGGTGCGGCTGTGGGGCAGGGTCACCCAATTGAACCTTTGGCAGGAACACACAACACGAGTTGGGCTATCTAAAGATTAAAATTGAATACATTCAAATGAAATGACGGCTAAGTGCACGCATTTAAGATAGCTTTTGCTTGGTATTTAACTTTAGACTTGCTTTCAACAGAATATAAATATTTAATGCTCAATAGATATGCTGCAGTTCGATATTGAAATGAACCAGTTCGTGCCCGGGGCTTCCAATTTATTTTTGTAATATAAAATAACCTCAACTTAAAGTCGAACTGTTAAGGGTCTTAAGAAAAAATACAAAAAAAACTCAGATAGTTATTTTCTTTGTTCTTTGATTTATATTTCTTTGAGGTTATGTTGAAGTTCAGTTTTGCCCAAGAACTTTTCACGGTCTTTGGCAATAGAAATTGGCTTGAACCAGGCACACTTGGTATCTTGTATCTGGATAAATGCTGCAGTTACACTTGTGTGCCCGCTGGCATTCTGTTGTAGTTCATAGCCGTATCCGAGCGCTATAAATGGTAATAACCGCCAAAGTCCATATCCGTTGGGCGATGTCCATGCATTTAGCTGGAGATTTGCATATGCTACGCCAAAAGGTAACCAAATACCTTTGGGGTCGGTAAAAGGTTGGGCCCCGTTAGAGGCCCCCAGCTGTAGCTATGCAAATCTTTGCCGAGCGTCCACGCCCAACTGGCAACTGGCAACTGGCAACTGGCAACTGCAACTGGCAACTGCAACTGGCAACTGCGGGGCACACGTGTGTGTTTTTGGCCACGTTTTGCTCTGTTTACAAATGCAAAACTGACACTGCAACACCAGGCGACGGCGACGGCGACTTGGCACTTGGTATGGCAGCCAGAAGAAGAAGAAGAGCAGCTGGCTTTGCCTTTTGGGGTCTTAGATATCATCACACACACACACACACACACACACATGTTCTGGTGTTTAAAATATTTCACTTTTGGTTCTGGCCCTGCCGCCCACCGCCACAGCAGCAACAACAATGGCCCGTCCAGTTGGGGCTGAGCTTGAGGATGATTTCTTGGACTCCGACTCCGACTCTGACTCTGACTCTGACTCCGAGTCCAACGGCAAATGTAATTCATGGCATTAAAACACAAGGCAGAGGCCTCAAAATGGAAAATTGCCATGCATAACAATTTTTTTCTACCATTTTTTTTTTTTTTGTTTATTATAAAGAGCTGCAAAGTGGCCGCTGGAGGGCCGCAGGGCCGAGGGGTTAGCTCAAGAACAATTTATGCGGAGCGAACGCAATTCGGTTAGAGATTTCAAAGTTGCCGTGAAACTGTTGCAGTTAGATCTGCCAGAGTTGATTATGCGTTAAACATTGTTCAGTTTCAGAATTTATATTTATAAAGCACAAGCCGTTAGATTAGACAAGTCGCAGCTGAATGCCAGAACGTGAGCTGCAACTGGAACTGGAACCGAAACGGCCAGCCATGCGAACGGGCAAGGGATCTCTTGCTGAGATGGAACCAAAGTGGGTTGTAGTACTGAGAAATATTGGAAAATCCATTGAAAATGCGATTAACTTAATTATATTTAGTTTTGTTACTTAACTGAAAATCTGAGCTGGAAATCCGACATCAAGAGTCGAAAAGAACTCAATTGGTTCAATTGGCTAACAGAAGTTAATTGGAGCCGCATCTTTTATTGAAAACGTATTTGTCCTTCAAGAAACTGATCTGGAACCAGAACTAGTACAAATGAATACAAACGGAACAAAAACATGTTGCGTCTAGATTTAGTTATTATTTGTTTTTCACCTGGGTAAAAATTCCGAAAATTAGCTGAATCTAGATCTAATGCTGAGAAACTCACGCGAACTGAGCTAGTTCGAGAGAAATGTGTGAATCTAACGGAACTGGGATATATTTCTAATTATGTGCGAACAAAATAAACTGGATCACCTGTGAACTGAGTCGACCTATAGCTGGGCATATCTGCACAAATGAACTGGATCTGGCTCAACGCTGTATTCCATTTATTTGAGCGCAACTCATCAGCTTTTACTTTGATGGCCAACTGATCTGGCAGCCAGTTGGCAGCTCCAGAGGCAGCTCCTCATCAGTTGCCTGGCTGCCTGGCTGCCTGGCTGCCCAATTCAATTAACTTTCACTATGCGCAGCTCCATTATGATTCTGGGCAAGCTTCAAGCTACGAGCTTCAGCTTCTGGACGCCAGTTTAGCTGCCGTTGCTGAGGCTTATCTCATCGCTTGGGTCTGCAGCACGTTTGAAGCGGGCCAGCGCCCTCTCTCCCTCTCCCGCTGTCTTTTACCACCGCCCCGTAGAGCTCTGTGTTCTGGTACGTGTCGTGTGTCATTAGGTAACGGTAATTTACCACGACACCGACGCGATATGCGGCTTGTTGCCGCTTGCCGCTTGCCGCTGGGGCAAAAGTAACTGGGCAGAATGATGCGGGCTTTGGCTTAATTTCATGCTCATGCTTTTATTACGCCAATTTGCCGTTGTTTTCCATTTTATGATCTTATTAGAGCTGCAGAAGCCGCGGCCTCAAAGCAAAAAACAAAAGACTTAAGCGACAAACGCGCCGTATAACATAGGCCGCCAGCCCGAGATCATTTAAGAAATTCCAAAGCTTGCTTTTCCAGATGATATACACTTTGGATATGCTATATAGTTTATGGATTGTGTTTGGCTTTTACCGCAGCTAATCGCATTATCTGCCATTTTCTTTAAGAGTTTTTGTTAACCATCCAATTTCGTTATTAACCTGTTCAACAACTTTTGCTTTTACTTTCAGATTCTACAACGAAAGCAAATTTTGTGCAAAAAATAAAAAGGTAAATTTACAAAAAAGAAATAAATAAGTAAGCAGCTTGTTAAGTTATTTGTTATTCTTGTGAGTTTCTCATTTCGTTTTCGTTCGGCTTTCGGGTTTTTACGCGCCGAACCCATTGGAAATAACCTAAAAAAAAATGTTAAAATGCTTAGGTGAAAATGTGCTAATAAAGTATATAAATGTGATGGCTAGCTTTTTGAGCGCGGAAAGGTTATTATCCGTTTAAATATGGAGTGGGGTAAAGGAAAGAAGAAGCACATTCGCCGCATACAAAGCGGAGCAAACTGCGTCTCTTGCATGCATATGCGGGAAGCTAAAAGTAACAGGGTATCTGCCAGTCGAGCATTTCCCACACAACAATTTCTATGTGCAAATAATTGATTTGCATCGGACAATTTTCGGCAATTAATTAGAGAGCAAGACAAATTTTTGATTGACTTGTGTCTCATTTAAAGTCTTGACGAGTACGTGTTGTTGGCGTTGCGCGCGCGTTTTGGCCATAAAAGCTGAGAAATCATGGGAAAGCGTTAGAAGCAATGCTGAAAATAGAAAATAAACACACTAAAACTATGCAAAAATTGTATGACTTTTGGGAGTAGGGCTAGTTGTGGGGGGGTAAGCGTGAGGGTGTTGAGCTTGTTGAATTATTGTGGCGCTGTATTGGCCATTAGCTGCGACACGACTTCTGACTCTGGCCTTAGACTGCGGCTGGGTTCTATGCCCGCTTCGCTTTCACCGAAATCATTTTATTTATTGAATTCTGTGCATGTCGAGCACGTTTGCACGAACGAAGCGACAGACGAGCGGACGGACGGACGGACATTGTTTGAGTCACTGCGACATTTGGTACATGTATGAAAAAAGCTGCGATCGTCAAGGAACAGCAGCAGCGGCGGCAGCCAAGTGCTAAATAAAGCAAAGTCTGCGGCGGCGGATGGCGGATGGCGGATGGTGGCGCAAACGGGCAGCGTACATATGACAACGGCCGGAGCAGCAGCAGCACATGTTGGCATGCCAATGAATTTTGAAGCCACGATCCAGGCAAATGTTGTAGAATCCAACCTGAGTGGCATGTGAATGAGGCGGCAGAGCGGCAGAGCTAAAAATTGGTACACAGCGCCGTGTTTTGTGGCAAGAAATTGTCTTAGGTCGTGCCAACAACGACGCGCATTATAAATGAACAACAACAGCAGCAACAACAACAACAGCAACAACAACAACAACTTGGTCTATGAAAATGAAATTGAAAAGTTCTCAAGGCATTGAAAAGTACCAAATAAATGTGAGCCGAAAAGTTCGATATAAACCTTTTGACAGGGCACGTCGCATTTAATGCGCTCACTTGACAGACAGTCAGAGAGAAAGAGCGAGAGGGGGTAGAGAGAAAAGACTAGTCTGGGAGTGAGACTCCAGCACAGGTTAACTATGTTGCTTTGCTCTACATAAAGCTCAACAACAACAAACAAGAAAACAAAACTAAGCGACAAATTTACAAAACAAAGACTTGGCAATTAGAGTCTAAAAAGAAACTAAAGGAAAACTTAGCCGAAAGAAATGCCAGCTGAAGTGAAAACCAGAGCAAAGAGCAAACCGGGAGAGGGCTCGGCTGTAAGGGGACGCACAGCGAAACGTTAAGGTGACTGAACAAATTGAATGACCGCAATTGGGTTGTGAAAATAAACGTTGGGCGCATAAATAAAACGCTAGCTGACTTTTTATACCAACGCTATTAAGACATTAAGACTATCGACAGGCAGCTTCATGGAAAACAGTCGATAAATATGCTAGCGTTTGGGCAACATATACGCAAAACTTGCCTAAAAATGTACATAGAAGAACAACAAATGAAAAGACCCTTACAGAGATTAATATTTCTTTATAATTTATTTGAAACTCAACTTAAAAGTAATCGATAAAAAAGTTATCGATAAAACTATTCTTAGAATAGTCTTAAACATTTTTTAATAAATAACCAACAAACGTTGAGAACAGAACAGTTTAAAAGCTAGAAGTTATCGATAGTGACTGATAACGATAATTATCGATAGGCAGTGTGTAGAAAACAATCGATAAAATATAAGGGTTTGGTCGAAAAATGTACACAGAACATCAAAACATAAGCCTTCAACAGACTATTTTTTTAAGCATGTTGAGAACAAAACAGTTTAATATTCAAGTGAGATTTTCAAAGAAATGAACATTACTTTAGTGAAAAGCCAGAATTTATCGATAAGTGCAAGCGCATCTCTGGCAACATTTTAAACGCAGCAACGGCTGACCGCAAAAACTCATTTGCCGCCACCAACTGACAAGCAACGAGTCGTCGGGACAGCAGGCGGGGAAGTGCATGTTGCACTCTCGAAACTGGTTTGATTTGGCGGCCAAGATCGTTGCAACGCGCCAAATGGCGTCAAATGGCAAATGAGCTGAAGAAAAAATTCAACCGAAAATGCACTCGTATATCCGGCTGACCCAGAAACACTTGAGAATTTGCATGACCAAGCACAGTCGACACAGTCAAAAGTTGTGTTGTATCCGAATCTTGACAGAAAACCAAAGCAACAAGAACAACAACAGCAGAGCCTCTCTTTGAGTGTGTGTGTGTGTGTGTGTGTGTGGGACACAGAACTTGGCCCACTTCCATGTGTTGTGACCGCTTTTGGTAGCTCGTTGTGTACGTGTGTGTGTTCGTCTGTGTGTTGCCCATCGCTTGCTTCTAATCGATGCAACGGCAACAGGCTGTCAATATAAAAAGAGAAAGAGTCCCAGGCAGCAGGCAGCAGGCCGCAGCTCAAGCACTTTCCAGCCAACGCACTTTCCCAGCAATCAATTGTCGCTATCTTGACACCTGTGCAGGCGCTACCAACTGGGCCGCGAGCCAAGTGGAACAGCAAATGGGTGACATTGCGTTAATTTATCGATTAATGTGGCGGTAAATATTGCGTTGACTTTGATTGAATGTGGCTTAAAAGCATTCGATTTGGTATATCGATAAATGACAAGCTGGCAACTGGCTGAGCGCAGTTGACAAGCATTTATCGATAACTTCTGTATATCTAAGGGTATACATTTATCGATAATTATTGAATAAAGTTTTTAACAAACATTGCTTTTAAAGTTAAGCCAAACTGTACACTTATCGATTTTAACTTCAGTTATCGATACTCAGCTATCGTTGAGTTATTGGTAAAGATTTATCGATAACGCAATTTCCTCTCGAGCTGTATACTTGAAACTATAATAATCGATTTTATGTAGCTGAAAAAAACACTAAGTCTACAAAAAATAAAGTCATTTCCTGCAAGCGACAATATCTCACAAGCTGATACAATTTATGATGCTCGCTTCAATGCAATGAGTTTGTGGCAAAATGTACACATAAGAAAACATCAAATAAAAAAACACTGAAAGTGTCATTTCAGCATACCAGCTTTTATAGAGTCTCGAGTCGAGAGTTTCTGCATACTTTCAGTGTTGCCCACAGCAATCGTGCGTCATTAGCATGCAGCGTCCATGTTGCAGTTGTCGTTGTTGCTGCTGTTGGTGTGCATCGCGGGAATTGAGCAAACAAAATGCCAAATGCATTAGCATTAAGCCCTGATCAAATCCTGATAGTCAAGCCAGATGATGATGATGATGACGCGCCTAATGACAGCCCTAGCAGTCGCGTTCGTCCACTTATGCCCAGGGCTAACAGCAGCAACTGTTGCTGCTGCGACTGCGACTGCTGTTGCTGCTGCTGCTGGTACGTGCGTAGCCTGTTGCGATGATTGTGCGGCGACCTTTGGCTTAGGCCCAGACAAACCGATAGCGGACCAACAATTTGTTGCTGATCATAAAAAAAATGCCCAATTCAAATCAAAGTCCATTTCAAAGTGGCCCATTGCGATGGGCCAAGCGGGCGGCAGCAACAATTTTCAACAACAGCAATAACTACTTCTATCGCATTGGCTGAACTGCTGTCTTCTGTTCGCCTTTAACTGAGGCGCTGCAACTGCAACTGCGATTGCGATTGCGACTGAGTTATGCAGTCATTTCTCAAAGATCTTTCAGTTGCCTGTTTGCCCAGTTGTTGCTGTTGTGCTTGATTTCCGTTGCTGTATTGTTGTTGCTGTATTCTAACGCTTATCTCAGGCTGTTAACCAGGTCAACTAACGGCAACGACCGCAAGCTGTTAAAGCCAACTTAAACAAATAACACTCATTCATTCCGACTCGCAATCTCTCCCCGCTGCCCGCTTCGCGCTCGCGCCGCCTATTAACTTTTACCACACTCGCGCTCTGCCCGCATCTCTCAGCACACTCTCTCTCTCTCGCACTCTCTCTCTTGCTCTCTCTCTCCCTCTCTCTTTCTCTCTCGCTCTTGCAATTTACGCACAATACGAGCACATTCAATTTTCTTATTGGTTTTTCCCCGCTTTCTTTCAATTCAATTTTGTGCGCCAGTTGAAATCTTCAAACAGGTCAGGGGCCACAGCGCGAGGGTTGGGTTGCGTTGGCTTGGTGAGGTTTGCGGGCGGTGCGGGGCTTTCATTTCATTGATAATGGCAAATAATTGTTACAAATGCCCGTAATTTCTTTTTCAGCCAATTTCAATTGCTGACAATAGCTTTCTAAGCCGATTTGCCTAATGGCCCATACAGTTAGGGCCCCAGCAACAACAGCAACAACAGCAACAACAATTTAAGTTGCCAAACCATGCAGTGGCACCCATTGAACACAGAGCTTACTCTCGAGCCTGCCTGGCTGCCTGTTTAGCTCATCTTTTTGTCCAGCTCGGCCATTACCGGCTAATAGCTGCCTAATGAAGCAAGCCAGCAACAGTTGCCGGCGCAGCAGCAGCAATTTACATTTGATTGTAATAAATGATGAACAACAGCAGGAGCAGTTGCCACAGCGTAGCTGCCCATCAAAACATTTGGCGCGCTAAAAATATATATAAATCAGCGCAAGTTTGTTGCCTAAGTCTTTCGTTTGCTTGCACTTAGCAGCAGCAGCAGCAACTGCAGCTGCAACCGGCGTGTTGTTATTAATGTTTAGCCAAACACATTGGCAAATGACAACATTGTTGCTGCGATCAATCATGCTACAGCATGTTCGCTCCTCAAATACCCTGCAAACAGCAAAGGCCGTCAGCTAAGCAAGGCAAGATAGAGGCACGACATTAACTTTTAGAAAAACACAAAATATAGTTAATGTGTATAATATATATTGTTGATTGAAACATTGGAGACCCGGCTCAGGGTATCTGCTAGTCGCGCAGGCTTTAACATGTTGCATTGGGCTTAATCAAATGCGGCGCATGCTTTACGTAGCTGTCTCTTTCGCTCTGCGGTATTGCGTGCCACATTTAAACTGCAAATGAAGAGGGTGTGTGCGCGGTGTGTGTCTGTGGGTGTGTGTGTGTATGTAAAATGCCATCAAAATCACACACAACATAATTCTTAACAAACACAGCACTACACACACAAAACATGCACAATCATTCAGCATGCAACATGGCATTCCATTCCATTGCCTGTTGCAACGTCACGTGCGGCATTTACCGCCCAACCACAGCCACAGCCGCCACCCCATTCCATTGCCTTGTCTCCTGTTGACCCTCTATCCCGCTGTGGTTTAATTAAATGCTGGTTTTTAAAATTGCAACTGCAAAATGAGCCACAATGGGCCACTTAGTAACATACACACACACACACACACACAGAGGCACACACACAGCTGGCAACTGGCCGCATTTGCTTATCGAGCCGGTTGCTGCTGTGGCATGTTGCCATGTAGCAAGCAAATTGGTCATCTTCATGTGGCATCTTTAGCAATGCCAATGTTGCTCTTGTTGCCGTTGTTACCCAGCCTCTGCCCCCCCCCCCCCCCCTCCCTTCCATCTACTGCTCTACCTCAGTCTCTGGCCTGGCGCATTCAATTATTTCCATGTCCTGATTGTCTTGTCGTGCGGCCGCGCGAGTTTTGCATTTAAAAATAGGCCGTCACAGCTTTAAATTGCAACAATTTTTAATGAGCTGCTGCTGCTGCCGCTGCTACAGCGAATCTCTAGCGCCAGCAACAGCAACAGCAACTGTTGCAGCTGGTAAAGTGTCAGGCGTGTTGTAATGAGCCAATGTCTTGGCTAAAAATACACGCGCGCGGCAACAACATGTGCCAGCAACAACAGGCCAGCGAACCAACAGCCCCGACGATAAGATACAATAGCTCGGTCGATCATAACAAGCTGTCATGTCCTGAGCCTGACTACAATTGGATATATATTTATAATTTATGTGGCACATACACAAGATATGGCGAGCTTTACTTAGATGCAACTGAATGACACTGGCTTAATCTCACATTTAAGCAAGGAACAAAGCTTAGGGCATAGGCCGGTCAGAAATTGCCTTTTATTGTTGGAAAACAACTGCGTTTGTTAGCCGGCAGTGTTGTAAAACGAATACAAAAAGGTTTCTCTGAAATGAGCTATTTATCTGCTTTGTAATGAACTTTCTGAATTTCTTAATGATCAAAGTCTTTCATTTATTTGCCATATCAGCCAGAAGAGCCTTACTTCTCTTGGCATCTAAGTATTTTCCAAAAATTACAACTTGTAGCTGCCGCTAATCACTTTCATTTGTTGCAAGATCTGTTCATTGGTTCAATAGATCAAATGGGCTGTCATAACATGCGCTTAGGCCAAATGGGTTTCACTTGTCGACCAAAAAGGCCAAACCACATGGGTAATGGTTGGGGGTTTGGGGGGCGTGATTGGTATGGGCTAGGCGGGGTCAACATTTGCAATTAATTGTAATTTGTGCGCGCATTGAAGCCGCGTCATCATCATAATTGCCATAAATCATGCAACGCCGCACTTGCCACAGCTGGAACTGCTGCTCATCTCCTTTGTCTTGGTGTGCCTGTGTGCAACTGCTTCTCTGCGTCTGTTATCCGCCACATTCCGCGGCTCAAATGCGCTCTAATGACTCCTGTTCTTTGTTGCCATCGCTGCTGCTGCTGGCTAATGGCTTTTTGTGGCATAACTTCCGCGTAGCCGCAGTTGGCCACGTTGCGCCAGAGTCGTGTTGGCTGATGCTGCTGCTGCTTCCAGGAATGAGCCGCAGCCCACACAGCTGATCGAAATCGAGTTGCCAAACATGCGCTCAGACAATTGAACGATCGATTGTGCGCTCTTCCACACCCACACCCAGCCCCCCCCACTGCCCCTCTTCCTCTCTCACTCTCACCTTCTGTCTCTCTCTCTCTCTCTCTCTCTTGACAGCTGCATTTGCCTGGCGCAGACAATCTGTTTTGGCCATTCCAAGAAGAATTTATAAAATGTGTGACCCGGGACCCAGCCATCAGCAACTGCCACACCCCCCCCCCCTCCTCGGCCCCGCTTTAGCAACTCCTTAGCCCAGTTGCACGTTGGCTGCAGCCCAATCGCAGCGTGGGCAAACACCACACCCGTTTTCCATTTTTGTTGCCCGCATATCGTGCGCCTGCATCAATGGCCAGCAGCCAGCCGAGCGAGAGATGCACTTTCAAATATGCTTAGCCTAGACCCCGCCGCAACCCTTGCGCTAACCCTCTATAATGCACACATCCCCATTTCTTAAGTGTTGCCAAACAACCTTGAGGCACTCCAGCTGGCCAGAACCTGAGCCAGAGACTGAGCCAGAGCCTGAACCTGGCTGGGCCGAGCCACATCCTCAGCTATCAGGCTATCATGTGATATTTTGCCGCGCTCAACTTGTTATGCAATAAATATCCGGTTATAAGCAACAGCAGCAAGAACAACAACAACAACAAACACAAATAGCTTTGGCCACGGGCAGGCAATCAGGCAGCCGCGCAGCTTTCTCTGCGCCTCTTTTTTTCCGGCCAGATTTTTTTTTCGGTTCCGATTTGGACTTTTGGCATCAAATAAAATACTAAATTAAACGCGGCTGCTGCAACTGCAACTGCAACACCTGTAGCACATCCCCAGCCGCTGTGTCCATGACAGGCAATCAGCCTGATTCTGTTGCTCTTTCCATCATTGCGCTGCCTGGCAAGGGGACGTGGGACGGGTAGCATGCATGTCTGGACTCGTTTTTCTGTGCTTATTTTAAGTGGGTGTCAACTTTATAAATTAGTAACGGCATTTAATAGCACACTGAAACACACACAGATACAGACACAATTGCAAACTTGCAACTGGCGAACAAGTTTGTGTTTTAAGTCTTTCGTTTTAAGAGCACACGAATTCGAATTATTTGCGCAGCTCGTAGGAATGTTATTCCTGGCTCTAATTAACCAACGCATAGCCAAATCAGTTCAATTATCAACTACTAAAATTTTGATAATGTTAAAATTTTAATAAACGAATCTTCATTTTAAGCTAAGCACAAATACGTGAAAGGAGTTCAAAGCCAATCGAAGGGTAACTAAGAGAGTTTTCACGTTTCTTCCACACTTGCAAATGGAAAATAATCCATTGCTCAATCACTCAATATTTTTGTCATTCTCGGGGCTTTTGTAGAATTGTCGGTAAAATTTAAATACTCTTTGCAGCGTTTTTAGCCGCATCTTTTGCCAATTATTGTATTATATAACATTAAATTTTATTATATAAAATGATAGATTTGAGCGAATCGTGTGCCTGGCCACATGCACCTGCTGACAAAGCACTTGCCTGCTTTTGTGGCAAGTGGCAAGTGCTGCTGGTGGCATGCCACTGATAAATGGCAATCAATGCCAGGCAGCGCAGCCTTGGCTCAGTTTGGGCTGAGCTGCTGCCACATATCACATGTTAAGGCAATTTGCCAGTCATTATTTTTGTGGCGAAAGCCCGACTCAACTGGATGCTTTACCCATTTAATTTTGCACTGAATTTTTGCTTCTAATACGCCAAGTGCCCTTGCCATAGGCTCGTCCAGGTGGCACAGTCGGCGGCATGCTGGGAGCCAGGCACAAATCGCCATTAGATGAAGGCCGCTGCGTGATGTTCGCTTGCCTCACGCTTTTCTGCCAGCTTCTTTTCTTTTTTAATTATAACTTTTAATATTTCTTGCACACACACACACACACACACACACTACTGGGCAGTGAGTGGCTTGAGTGGGAAAAGATCCAGAGCCATTTGTTGCATGCAACTGGCAGCTGTGGCAACTTGTGATGCCCGCCTGGCCGCCTGCCTGCCTGCGCCTTGACATGTTTTGCGGTGCTCCATTGTTCGATAGCAATTATTGCATCGCACTTCTATTGCAATGCGAAACTGGGCAATGGAACTGGGACTCGGTAAAAGACACGCACAACCACACACACACACACACACACCTTGTGGCAGGTGCTTCAACTTGGAGGCTTGCACGTTGCGCATCTTTAAACTGCGATGATTGAAAATTGCATAATTGCAACAAGCAGCTAAACGTAGAGCGAGAGCGAGAGAGTGAGAGGGCAGCACTCACAAATACACTCACAAATGCACTCATTCACTTAGACACTCGCGTGTTGTGACAACAAATTGCAAATATGAAAAGGCCTCCATTTCCGCCGCCGATCGGGTCGACAGTCCGACGGACGGCAAAACGGGCCGAACAGATGGCAATACCAAAGCTGTAAGGCGCAGACATCCGTTTTGAGTGTACACACACACACACACACACACACACACACGCACACACACACACATGCAAAACTCATGTGTACGACTAGAACGGTTTGCATGTTCGATGCACGTCGAGTGTTGGCTAAATGCAAAAAAGTAAAAAAAAAAAACGAGAAAAACCTTTGTCGGGGGGATCGTTAGAGGAAGTGAGTTAGCTGGAAAATCAAATGCTCGAGGGCTTTGTTCAAGATTTGCTGCAAAGATTTGTTTGCCAACTCAATTTACATTCGAATGCCTTGGCTAGGCGCATGTGTTAATTTTGGAGCAGTGTGGGTAAACGCTCAAATAGAAATTTTCAAGTGCTCAGCAGCAATCAAGCGTAGTGCTGTTAAATGTAAATACTTTTTCTATTTTCATTTATATTGAGTTTTACAAACTTTTATTTGTTCTAAGCTAGCATCATTTCGCCAAATGACATTTAAAGCAAGCTAAATTAATCTTTGAGCATTCACTGAGCTCTACATTACATTTATGCTTAACTATGAGAACCTTGTTTGTTTCGCTTGAATCGAAAATAGCCTTCGGCTTTCGACCAATTTGAAACTCACGCAACGCCCAAAATCAAGTCCATAATCATACTGTCATATATATATAGATATTTGGCATTATAATTAGCCTGCTGTCAGTTTTACTAATAAGAATTGTAAATTCTTTTGTGTTGGATCTGGCATTTTGGCTACTGTTCGCTGTCTCTGGCCTTTCTATCACAAGGGGAAAGAAAAACGGAGTAAAAATATTGCCGCTGGCCATTTCTTTAGCTTTTATGAATTTCTTTTTTCTAGTTCGTTTTTTTTTTTTTTTTGAACAGTCTTCTCGCATTTCATTTTAATTGAGTTAATTGCATATTATTACTTTCACTGGCTTGTCCCGTTCGCTTTGTCGTCTTCATTGTCACCGTTATTTTGTTAACTATCTAATTTCCAGTTTTGCTTTGCTTTTCCTCATTTCTTTGGCTCTTTTCTTTTTGGCCAGCTTTGTGCATTAGTTCTGTATTGTTTGCGACGCGCTTTTGTGCTTAAATTTGCCTTTTGTCATGAATTATTATTATAATTACACTATGAAATTACCGGTTCGGGGTTTTTACTGCAAATTTTAAAATTTTGATAAAAAGAAAATGCTTTTTAAGCGCTTTACTTGGGATTTCAAATTGTACCCAAAGCCAAGAATTCCATATTTCAATCCCATTTTCCATGATTTGCAATGCGTGTGAAACACGTCTCAATTGAACTTTCACAAAGAACTTTTTAAAATGAGTTTAAGAACGATTTGATTGTTATAAGTAAAAACATCCTTAAAATGTTTTTCGCGTATTTTCCACACTTTCGGGTGGAATGTAAAACGAAACCCATTCGAGCGTGCCTTGCATAAGCTGACCAACAATCAGTCAGTCCGTCAATCAGTCAATCTTATAGTCTGGCAGTCAGTCAGTCAATCCATCAGTGTGATAGTCAGGCAATCTATCAGTTGGTCAGTCAGTTGGTCTATCTGCCAATCTATCAGTCAGTCAGTCAATCTTATAGTCTGGCAGTCAGTCAGTCCATACATAAGTCTGACAGTCAGTCAATCAATCAGTCAATCTATCAGTCAGTCAGTCAGTTGGTCTGTCTGCCAATCTATCAGTCAGTCAATCTTATAGTCTGGCAATCAGTCAGTCAATCCATCAGTGTGATAGTCAGTCAATCTATCAGTCGGTCAGTCAGTTGGTCTGTGTGTCAATCTATCAGTCAGTTAGTCAATCAGTCAATCAGCGCAAACAGTTTCTATATATAGAGATAAACATTTTTGCTTTCTTGTTGAACCTTTTGCTTAAGCTTTTCCCTTTGATTGACCTAACGGAATGACCTTTGGTGGGTTTTCCTTTTGCTTTGGCTGCGCCTCTTTCTTTCTTTCCTTCTTTCATTCATTTGTCTTTCGCTTTGCCGTTCATCTAATGTTGCCCACGTGTGTTGTGCAACATCTTTGTGGCGTTCTTCTCGTTCTTGCGACTGCTTGTGGCATTCACTTGCTCACTTGCCTCGTAATTAGAGGCCGTACGCGAAGAGGAAGTAAACGTGCCTAATGATAACCTTTAGCTTGTTGCCTGCTGCTCAGCCACAGGGCGCCCAAAGCGCAACACACAGAGGGAGGGAGAGAAAGAGAGAGAGAGGGAGAGAGAGAGCCTGAACCTAAAACCAAAAGGCAGCCCAAGTATCCCCCAACCCAGCCCATAGAGCATTGCCTGCCATTCCCATTGGGAGGCAAGCGTACAATTTTCTTGATTGCCGGTTACCCAGCACTGCATCATCCATCTAACTAAGTACGCGCCACTGACCAGCAGACCAGCAGACCAGCAGACCAGCAGACCAACAGACTAACAGATCAACGGCCAACTCTGCCGACAGCAGTTTGGGATGAGTACACTCACACTCATGCCCAGACTCATACTCATTCTCGTAGTCAAACTCATATTCGATTCAGCGCAGTTTGCACTTATTTCTTTCTAAGTCCTGTACCTCTTGTAATTTCAGAACATGTCGATTTCTGATCAGTGTGATATCTATTGATCTATCTTTGAATAATAATTATAATAATAATAATAATATATATTACATCAGTTTAAGCTAAGTTTAAAATTGCCGCTGTTTGGCCGAAATCGATAACTATCGATTTTCAACCATGTTTCGTTTGGGTTATCGATAACAAATTCTCTCATATAAAATGCTACCAATTTTACTCCCGATAACTTAGTCAAATCGGTTAAGATCGAATCCCAGAGAACTGAGGCTCCCTTTTTTGTTGTGTGGCCACAAATCGATTGGCTTTCAGTATTGCGATAGCTGCAGCATCGATAAATATCGATCAATAACTGCACTGCTTGGACTTTGAAGATAGATTAAAATTATATTTGAATTTAATATTTAAGCTCTCGCCTTCGCAGGGCATGTTCTAGTCTTGCAGTCTTGCCTTGTTATTTCTAGCTGTTGCCTTAGCATTGATTGAGCGCCCTTTGGATTTCGGTTAACGCCCACCAGTTGCTGCAATATGGTGCATGCAACACCAACGCAATAGCCAAACACTTGGGTTTCGTAGCGCCACATGTGTGAGCTGCTGCAGCTGCCGTTTCCTGTTAGCCAGCGGCGACATTTAGCAGCTGATACCAGCTACCAGTGCCAAGTGGCAAGTGGCAAGTGGCAAGTGGCAAACGCAATTACAGCCAACAGCAATTGCAACAGAAATGTGGCAGCCACATTGTCGGCTGCAAGTCAAATTAGAAGTGCGCTGCGTTTAAGCCAAGGACGCCCCAAAAATAAACTCAATTTGGGGCTATAAATAAACTGGACTGGAATCGTGAGCCGCTGTTGCAACTGGCAGCAGGCAACTAGCAACAAGGGCAACTGGCAACAAATGACGTCAAATGCGCAACGCATGCGTTTTGCGTTCTGCATTTTATCTGGCCAGGCAGATCGCTCGACTGTGTCCATGTAATTGGCTGCCCGCAATTCAAACGCATTTCATTTCATCCAGCTGCAGTCGGAGCCAAAGTTGGAGCCGGAGCTTGTGACGCCACTGTGCCACAAGGGGCGGGCGTACGAAGCTGCAACTCTCATGCAGATTGGCAATTGTACAACACGAACTGGCAGCAAAAAACAGCAAAACAAAAAAATCGAGCAAATACTGCACGCCGAATACTAAATGCTCTTCCGCGAAAAGCTTTATATCACATCTATATGAGATAGTGCTCCATGTGATTTTTCAGGCGCATATCAATGCTCACAATTGCCGGGCTTTCCATTTCAAAAACTCAACTGAATCCCTCCGACAGAGCTATATGATATAGATATTTCGTCTGTATATTTAATACCGCCGATTCGGGCACTAAGCTAACTTCCAGACTAGATCGGATTGAGTGTTATATAGCCAGATCTTGCCTCTGGCCTCTATATGATATAGATATTCGATCCAGCCGATTCTGGCAAACGTCTAAGCTGTTAGCTCCTAGACTGACAAAAGTAGACATGCCCGACTTAATCGCATTGAATGTTTATGCTGATCAGGCCTATAAATAGCTCTCTTCTTCTTTGCGTTACATATTTGATATCGAAATTATGAATACCCTTTGAAAGGGCATAAAAGCGACGCCCAGCGATGTTGGTGGCGGCTGCTGTTGCTGCTGCTTCAGCAATTGCTGCTCCTGTTGCTGTTGCTGTTGTTGTTGTTGCTGTCGCTTTGGTTGAGAACACGCTACACATTCCGCTGACTGTGTTTGCCACCTATTTCATACATTGTGGCTACATTTGTTGTCGCTGCTGTTGTCGTTGTCAATGTTGCTCATGTTGCTCATGTTGCCAGTTCTTGTTGCTGCTGCTGTTGCAGCAGCAATTGGACACGGCGGCAACACGATTGCTCGAATTGGATGCGCGCGCGTCTTGCGATTCGCGCTGGCAACCTGTGAGTTAATATTGTTTGTAATAGCCACGTTCCGACTGCGCTGTAATCATACGCCAGCCCCAGTGCTCCCTCGATCCGAACTGAGCAGTTTCTTTGGCTTTTCTTTAATTCCTGGAGGGGGCCTTATAAATACGCTCGCATAAATAATTGCGCTATGCAGGCCCAGGCACTTTTGCCTGGGACAATTCCGCGCAAACAAATTGAATTGAATATGTTAATATAATTGCATGGTGCAGGGCCGCAGCAGCACTCGGTTCGCCAGCTTTGGGTGGAGGGCGTTTAAAAATCCATAAATTTAAATGCCTGAATGCTGCTTGGTTATCGCAATCGGTATCGCAATCGGCATTGGTATCGGTATCGGTATTGATATTGCACTCATACACAAATATGGCAACGCTGACAAAGACTTCCGCATGGCATTCACCATTTCCATTCACTCGAATGCAAATGAATGAATGCTCTTGTGAATACATAACGAGTCTTTTCAATTGAGTCGAGTGTGTCGCAAGAAGTCATGAACAGCAACTGAATTGTCAGATAATCGATACTTAAATAACATTTACAAGTGAATTGATTGAATACAAAACTGGGCATTCAATCTTTTGATATCTTAATTTCAGACAAACAAAATCAAGTAAAAATATGCTGTTAGCTCCTATAGGGCTCGAGTTATGTCTGAAAAGCAAAATCTTAAAATCGATAATTATCGATAAAAATTTATATAGATGGCAATCGTTCGGGCGTCACAGACGGATAGAACGAGATCGGCTTTGTTCACCTTGCTGATCAAGAATATATATGTATATGGTTTTCGGAAATGAAAAATTTCTTACTTTTACGTGTTAGACACATCTGCAAAAAAACCCATCGTCTCTTGAGGCATGTCAGCTCGATAAACGAATCGATAGATAAGGGCGTAACGTTAGATGAGCAAAGCCAACTCATGGCTGATAAATGAATAATGAATAGTGAGTGCATGATTGAATAAATTGAATGCAGATAATAGCCATATGTATTCGCAATCAATTGACAGCTTCGTTTGGCCACTTGATTGATTTGTGCTGAGTGTGAGTTTGAATGAATGAATGGTGATAATAATTTGAGTGCACACTTGATTCAGTAATGCACTCGACTGAATGAATCCATTCGCGCCATTAATATGAATGAGTTGGCAACTGGCAGCAAAGGCTTTCGCTTTTCAGCTAGCTCTGGAGTGGGAGGCTGGCTTTGGCCAGGTCAATGTGCGCCCCCGCATGTTCCCAGTTTTGGGGAGTCAGCTGCAAAAATAAAATGGAAAAATAAATGAAGAAGAAGAAACGCAATTTGCAACACGCTCGACAGAAAAGCCACAAGAATGCCACAGCTCGATTTCGACTTGGGTCTAGGGGCATTAAAATTCCCAACCGCAAATCGTCAATAAGACGACGAAGCGCACAAGTGGAACGCCGCCTCTTCTCTCCTCTTCAAGCCATTGTAATTTCCGTCGGAGCAGCTCATTAAACTCTTAACAAATGCAGGCGAATGTGGGCTCGGGCGGAGTTGGCCAGAGTTCTTATTGGTTCGCTGATTCGCCCGGGGCTCAGTTAAGCGTGTAATGGAGCCGGATGTACAAGCCGCAGAACCGAATTCCATTGCACGCCAAACGCCACCTGGCGGTCAAGAAAAGTAGCTGAAGCCAGTGTTGAAAATAGTTTAAAGTGAATAAGAGAAGAAAATCCCACTGAAAAAACAGCCAAAATTGCAGACAGTTATTTAGTTATTTAGCTAAAAAATAGCTAACACTGCAGCTATGATAACAATTTCTAGCTGAAGACCTGTGAAAATGGCCACAGCTAGAAACAGGTAGAAACCCGCCGGAATTTCAGGCAGCTGTAAATTTTAACAGCTAACGGCTAAAAATGTAGCAAGAAACCTGCTAAAATAGCAGGCAAACCAGACATAGCCAAAATTATAGCTAGGAATAGATAAATTGGCAGCACTGTTCAACAGACGCCACCTGGCGATCAAGACACGCAACCACAACTAAACGCCGCTTCATTCTCCTCTTCCTTACTTGCAGATGCAAGCCGCAGGAAATAGCAGCAGCAGCAGCAGCTGGCGGAGCAGCAGCAGCAGCAGCAGCAATACACAAGGAACAGCCAGACCATCAAGGATCTCTGGCGGGCTGATGCTGATCACGCTGGGATTGGCCATGCTGATGATGCTGCCCGGCCAGGCAATGGCACGCATGGCATTTGAGAAGCTGACAGACTACGATTTCGCGGGCACCACGTACTACAGCGTGAAGAACCTGTCGCTGTACGAGTGCCAGGGCTGGTGTCGCGAGGAGGCCGACTGCCAGGCGGCGGCATTTAGCTTCGTTGTGAATCCTCTGTCGCCGTCACAGGAGACGCACTGCCAGCTGCAGAACGATTCGTCCGCGGCCAATCCATCGGCGGCGCCACAGCGCTCGGCGAACATGTACTACATGGTGAAGCTGCAGCTGCGCAGCGAGAATGTCTGCCATCGTCCGTGGTCGTTTGAGCGTGTGCCCAACAAGATCATCCGCGGACTGGACAATGCTCTCATCTATACCAGCACCAAGGAGGCGTGTCTGTCGGCCTGCCTGAACGAGAAGCGCTTCATTTGCCGCTCCGTCGAATACGATTACAATAACATGAAGTGTGTGCTCAGCGACTCGGATCGGCGCAGCTCCGGGCAATTTGTCCAGCTGGTGGATGCCCAGGGCACCGACTATTTTGAGAATCTGTGCCTGAAGCCGACGCAGGCGTGCAAGAATACGCGCTCCTTTGCCAACGCCAGAATGGGCGTCTCCGAGGAGAAGGTGGCCCAGTATGTGGGCCTGCACTACTATACGGACAAGGAGCTGCAGGTGACCTCCGAGTCGGCCTGCCGCCTGGCCTGCGAGATCGAATCCGAATTCCTGTGCCGCTCCTTCCTCTACCTGGGCCAGCCCCAGGGCGCCCAATACAATTGCCGGCTGTATCATCTGGATCACAAGACGCTGCCCGATGGCCCCTCCACCTATCTGAATCACGAGCGTCCGCTGATCGATCATGGCGAGCCCATTGGCCAGTACTTTGAGAATCAATGCGAGAAGTCTGCCGCAGCCGCTGGCACCAACAACTCGCCGCCCGGCACGCTGGACAAGATCGATACACTGCCCGTCAGCCTGGACACCATCGAGGATCCCAACTTGACCAACATGACGCGCAACGATGTCAACTGCGACAAGACGGGCACCTGCTACGACGGTAAGTCCACCAATAGCTGGAGCGGATTTCGGCATTGAATCTCTCTCTCCGCCCTCTTAGTTTCCGTGCACTGCAAGGACACACGCATTGCCGTACAGGTGCGCACCAACAAGCCCTTCAATGGACGCATCTACGCCTTGGGCCGCTCGGAGACCTGCAACATTGATGTGATCAATTCGGATGCCTTCCGCCTCGATCTGACCATGATCGGACAGGATTGCAATACGCAGAGCGTGGTAAGTACACAAATGCACTTGCCTCGTTGCGAACGGAAGCATTATCTCGCTTGCTCCACAGACTGGCGTCTACTCGAACACGGTGGTGCTGCAGCACCACAGCGTCGTGATGACCAAGGCGGACAAGATCTACAAGGTGAAGTGCACATATGATATGAGCTCCAAGAACATCACGTTCGGCATGATGCCCATACGCGATCCCGATATGATACACATTAACTCATCGCCGGAGGCGCCACCACCAAGGATTCGCATCCTGGATACACGCCAACGCGAGGTGGAAACTGTGCGCATTGGCGATCGCCTCAACTTCCGCATCGAGATACCCGAAGACAGTGAGTGGAACACTTGGCTGAGCCTGGGAGTCATTGCTAACCTTCCCTCTCTCCCTTTTGCTTGCAGCTCCTTACGGCATCTTTGCACGCAGCTGCGTTGCCATGGCCAAGGATGCACGCACCAGCTTCAAGATCATCGACGACGATGGCTGCCCCACAGATCCCACCATTTTCCCCGGCTTCACCGCCGACGGCAATGCGCTGCAGTCCACCTATGAGGCATTCCGCTTTACCGAGAGCTACGGAGTCATCTTCCAGTGCAATGTCAAATACTGTCTGGGCCCCTGTGAGCCGGCCGTCTGCGAATGGAACATGGAGTCATTCGAATCTCTGGGCAGAAGGCGTCGTCGTTCCATCGAGAGGTAAGCGTCCTAATCTCTTAAGAGAAAGCAAGGGTGTGATCATAATTCCTCCTTCTCTTTCTCTCTCTCTCGCTCTCTCTGTCTCTTGCTTAGCAATAACACCAAGAGCGAGGATCATATGAACATCTCGCAGGAGATATTGGTCTTGGACTTTGGCGATGAGAAGCGTGAATTCTTCAAGGCGGATCCAAGCACAGACTTTGCCAAAGGTAAGTCATAAAAAACAATTGCCCCTCGCACATAACCTGACTAAGTACTAAAACTCGTTCCATCTCTTTCCCCCCTCCATTTGCAGACAAGACTGTCACCATTATCGAGCCATGCCCCACGAAGACGTCGGTGCTGGCGCTGGCCGTTACCTGTGCGCTCATGATCCTGCTCTATATCTCCACATTGTTCTGCTACTACATGAAGAAATGGATGCAGCCGCACAAAATCGTAGCATAAGTTTAGGCGCACACAACACTGAAAAAAAAAACAATAACAAAATGAAAACAGAAAAGAAAAGAAAAGAAAAGGAAAACAAAAACCATACACAACACAAATTTGTCACCAACACAGACACCCACGCATACATCCATAATACACCCACACACACACACAGGCACACACACAACTACTCTCTCACACGCTATGTCTATTTCTCTCGCCCATGGCACGCTTGTCAGCGCTCAGCGCTCTCTCACGAGAGAGAAACCGTTAATGAGAGCAACAGCGCAGTTAATCAGGAAACGGGCTTCAGCTTCGGCATGCAATAGAAAATCTCAAAAGAAGAAGAAGAGGAACATAAACTAGAAAGAATCCCAACAGCACACACACACACGCACACACAGACACACACGCACATAGAGCAGCTGCCTGACAAGCGTATATTTTTTGTTTTTTTTTTTTTTTTAATTAATTACTATATATACAATTTATTTATTTATATTTATTTAGATTTAGAGCGTGAGTTAATTCCAGCAATTGGTTTGGCGATGCGTTCGCCTGCCCTAAGCCTATTTTTTTATAAACAAAAAAAAAAAAAACGTATTTTCTAAAGTTTAGTAGACAAAGCAGAAAGCGAATAAGCGAATTGCACATTTACATTTATGCGATTATTTAATTTACAAATTTAAAATGAAAGAAAAGGATGGAAAGCAAAACGCATATTGAAAACTGCGAGCGCGTACTTTCTATAAAGTTACGAAAGAGACGCCCAAACGAAAGGAAAACGCAAAAGAGACAGAGAGATAGAGAGAGAGAGAGAGAGAAAGATAAATAGATTGAATAGTGAGCTTTAAGCTCAATCGATCGATCTCTTTTGTAACTTGTATAGAGACTGCGGCCGCAGAAGCACATAATCACATACACACACAAACACACACACACACACTCGCACACACATGCTCATGCAAGCCCCGCTAATTTCCCACACACACACACACGCACATACTCACATTTATTTAACTTAAAACGAAAAACAAAATAAAATTATTTAAAAGAGCACACGAAGAAAGTTAAAAACGCAAACATGGCAATAAACAAAAGAAAGTAAGACAGATAAACAAATAATGAGCGATCAGATATGAAGCGAACCTAATTTCATAGTGTGTACAATGAAATTGTGCTTAATTGTATTGCATTTATTTAATTTAAATCTATTTATGATAATAAAGAATGATAATACAAACGCAACGGATTACTCAACTAAACGGAATAATACACCATATGCCGAGAACCGCACACTTTTTTAAGAGATTTAAACCCCTCTCATAAAACTAGCGGTAAAGCTTTCACAAATAACGGTATGCATTGAGTCTATATCCCAGTCAAGCCAGTCTATTAAATGAAATTCAAGGCAATATCTTTTTTAAATGGTGTTTAATATATTTTTTAAACCAATGGTTCCGTATTAAGTAAACATTAGTGATATAAAAAAAAATATAGAGAAATACTTGATGAAATTAAGATATTTTTTTTATCCTCTCTGGTAGAAGTTCGATAAGTTATCGAAGCAGCGATAACGATTTCCCATTTAAGGCAACTCGTCATTATTTGAGTTCTAGTTGCTGTTGCGGGTGCATGTGTGTGTGTGTGTGTATTTGTATATTTTAAGTTAGCCTGGTTAATTAATTAGATGAAACTCATAGACGCTACACCAGCTGGTGAGGAACTAGCCCTTGAGGCTGGTCATGCCCGCACGCATAACCTCGTCGACTAGCAACAAATTGCTGGCAATGATGGAGCAGGAGTTAAGGATCTGCTTCTTGACAATGTAATTGTCATAGACGCCCAGGTCGGCGGGTTTCATGGGCTCGCCAGTGGCCAGATCAAGACCAACCAGTTCCGGACTGAGCCTATCCTCGACCGTTAGCTTGACAATGGTGTCCTGGGCATCATAGCCGCTGTTAATGGCCAACGTCTTGGGTATGACCAGCAGGGCATCGGCAAAGGCCTGGACGGCTAGCCGGGCCTTGCCCTTCACCGTCTCCTTATACTTGGTTAGCTCGTTGTGAGCGCGCACCTCGAAGGCGCCAGCGCCAGGCACCAGAGCCTTATCGCCAATGGTATTATTGATGGCGCGCAGGCCGTCACGGATGGCGTCCTTGATCTGGGTAATTGTGTGCTTGTTGGGACCCTTGATCAGAATTGTCACCGACAACGGATTCTTGCAGTCCTCCACGAACGTGTACTTGTTCTCGCCGAGAACATGCTCGTAAACCGACCCAGCATAGCCCAGATGTTCCTCCTGCAGATCATCGAACGAATTCATGGCAGTGCCGCCGCAGGCGAGAGCCAAACGCTCCATGTTGCGGCGCTTGGCGCGACGCAGCGCCAGAATGCCCTCCTTGGCCAGTGCATCCAAAGAGATGGGGTCGATGCCCTTCTGATTGATCAGCACAAAGGTCTTGTCGGTGCCATCGCAAACGGAACGCTTCAGCTCGATGACCTTCTTGACGCGTTGATCAATAAACTCGCGCTCGGCGCGCACAAATGCCTCACGCTCCGTGGCCGTTTTGTAAAAGAAACCAGAGTTCACTTCAGCCTTCTCGTACTCCAGCGAAACGTTGGCAGTAAGAATATAGGCCTTCTCCAGACGCTTGGGCATGTCGGGATGACGAGCGCCATGGTCCATGACCAAGCCACGCACCAGTTGCGTGTCTGTGTCGGTCTTGTGCTGCATCTCCATCAGCTCGACCATGTGCAGATCAACGGGCTGCTTCTTGTCGCCGGCAATGGTCAGCACAGCATCAACGCACACGTCCGTCAGGAGATCGGCCAACAGCGGATGCACCTTTGTCTTCAAGCTGGTGTTGGCAATTTCCATCAGATTCTTCTTGTTAATCTCGACGGGCACCTTCACCTGGTCGAGCACTTCCAGCGCCTTGTCGCGTGCCTTCTCAAAGCCTTCGGCCATAATGCGTGGATGCAAGCCCTCCGACAAATAGATGTCGGCTTGCTTCAGCAGCTCACCAATTAGCATCACCGTGGTGGTGGTGCCATCGCCAGTGGAATCATCCTGTGCGGTGCTGGCACGTGCGATCATCGAAGCAGTCGGATGCTGGATTTGCATGTCATGCAGCAGCACATTGCCATCCTTCGTGATCTTGATGTCGCCAGCGCCGGAGACAAGCCTGCAAATCATCAATGTTCATTAATTTTGAAAAGTATAAAAACAGCTATGCGTTCAACAATTCGTGACAAAGTTAAAATACCTTCCCTAGGACATTTTGAGGATACGTTTTGCATCGATAACACTATATTACGATTTATCGATGTTTAGCAGCCAACCCAATCGGGAACGTTCGAGAATGCATGCAAGACTTATGACTCTATCTCTGTCTACACACGAACATATGTTTGCAAGTGTGTGTGTGTGCGTGTGTGTTTGTGTGAGCGCGTGAGACATGGCAAGCCCAAAGAGCGAAAGAAATACTATTGTGCGCCTTGATTTGCAGCAGCACAGAAAGAAAAATGTCTCTGCACATTTAACAAGCAAATCGTTAAAGCGTCGGTTTAATTTAGCACATTCTTTTAAACAAATGCAAGTTGATTTTAATTCTTGCATTTGTAGGCTACATGCGCTATTGCCATCTCAGTCGCTCGATGACGCATGCCGCTATTCGACGGTTTTAACCTCAATTGGGCAGCGGCTGCGGCAGCGCAGCTGTCGCAAAATGTTTGTTAATAATAACGCTGCGATTATTTTAACCCTCAAATCCTTATGCACGCGCAGGAGCCGTGCTCTAAACTCAGATTTAAGTTAAGGTACTCACATTTTAACTGTGCCTTTTGGTCCCAAATTGGTGCGCATCACATCCTGCAAGCCTTTGGCGGCGCTGATGTTAATGGCCAGAGCCTGTGCAGCACGCGCAAATTCAGCCTTTGGGTTCAACAAGCTGATGGAAGCCATTTCTGTATTTCAAGTACCAACGAATACAAATTTGTTATAAATTAAATGCAAGTGCAACACACACGCCGACCAGTAGTTGGAGAAGAATAACGGAGTAATCGATGTTGCTATCGCCCCTGCTGTTTGTTACTCGCAATCAATTATTCGTGCCGCTATCGATATGCGCAGTACATTTGTTTTGCCAACTGATAAGAAGATAGTATGGTGCTCACATAAGAGGCAATCCGATTTCTACTCATCTGTTTTTTCATTGTACTTTTAATGGTCAGGATTATACAGGCTAGATGAAATGCCAGAGGAATATAGCAAAGGTTAGTGTTTGCTTTTCTAATTTATATATAACTAATTATATATCTAAAACATATCGATATATTTGCAAGCGCTGCACTCAACTCAATGAAACTAGCAAGTGGACAGTGCCAAATAAAAACATGTTTGCTTTTCTAGTTGTCCGACAATGCTCTAATTACATTAAATATTAAAACTTAAAGATAGATGTTATGTATGGAAAATCAAAATGTGTTTCGCGTTATTTGATCTTGTGAAATAATTTGATTCTTTAGTTTATGATTTAATTTCATTGGCAATATACATGCTAACAAATCATAAACAAGTTTTCAAACGACAAATGTATATGAATTTAAATATTTGTTAAGCCATTTGGCTAGCATATCTATAAGGCTCCGATAACGATAACGATAAACAAACCAATACATAGCACGCATCACTAAACGAAACCAATTCGGCGACAATTTTTTTTTTTGTTGAAAGGAATTACCATAAAAATCAAATCAGTGCAGTGCTCCCGCATAGCCAGCGCGAAACGGGACGCCAAACAGATTGAAAACAAACAGTTCAAGGTGGAATAAACAAAGTCGCGTGGGGCACAATGAGTGTGTTGGCATATCCACGTAAAAACGATGAGGAAATTTTTCGTCAGTGCACAAAGGATTGTGGCGTTGTGACGGCCACCGAGGATTTTCAGTATTTTGCATTATGCTGCATTTTTTGCAGCGAGAAGTTTCTCTACTTCGATGCGTTCATTGGCCACATGCAAACTGTGCACATGGAGGATGCACAGCGCAGCACTGAGGGTCCCAGCCCTGGCAATAGCTTGCCTTTCACCATGGGCCAGCCCATGTCGCTGGGCATAGCCGATGGCGATGACGAGGAGGAGGCACATCATGGCTATGGCAACGGTGGCATGCACCAGTTTGATGAGATCGAAGACTTGACCGATGCAGACACTGCCCTGCTGGAGCCCCAAATGGTTATCAAACAGGAGCTGCAAGAGCTCGAAAGCAGCGACAACGAGGATGAGGACGATAACCTGGCGGTGCCCGATGACAATGACAACGATGATGTCGACGACGAAACCGAAGCTATACTGCCCGAAAGCGACATACCCACAGCCAGCGCCAGGTCACGCATGAAACTGACGCAGCCACCGCCGCCATATTCAGCCAGGCGTAGTGTCCACAGATTGGCTGTTAAGAACGAGCCGCTGGCAGCCGACGCGGATGACTCCATGGATGAATATGCCGATGGCGAACAAAGCTATATGGACGACAATTCCGGCGAGTATCCAGACTACAGCAGCAGCAGCTACAATGCACAGAGCAGCAATCCGCTTGGCGGTGAATCCGATTTCCTGAGCTATGATGAAATGGTCGAAGAATCGCTGATTGGTGTAAGTGCAGCCAACTGCTAGCTGGTCTAGCTAATGTGAGCACCAACCAACTAAATATTCCTTATTATTTGCAGCGCGATCGGGAGCTAACCATGCACATCAAGGATCGCAAGATGATACAATTCCTGATACACTCGTACAAGCGCAATCCATTCCTCTGGGATCACAGTCACGCCCAGTTCCGGGATCGCATTAAGCGTGCACGCTTCCTTGACTGGATTGTCCTCGAGTTCAAAAACCGTTTCAATATCTCTTTGGCCAAGGATGCCATCACACGCAAATGGGATAATCTGCGCACCGTCTACAAACGCGAATGCAATCGCATGGCCCTCGAAAAGACAAACATCAGCACGCTGTGGTATTTCAAGGAGTTGCACTTTCTCAACGAGGTCTATAGCTACAATTCAAAGATGTCCGATGCCGTTGTTAAGGTAAGTCTGTCCTCGCGTATTCCATATGCAATTCGATGCCCAAAGGCAGTGCCTATATTCTCTACTGGGAACTGACATCGGATATATGTACATGATAAGCATAAACAAAAGTCGACCAAAGCGACTCTCATCTGTATTTGTAGTATTCTTAGCTTTTAGAATCCCCTCCCATAGCCGTAGACCCTGTGAGCCTAAGGCTCCGTTCGATTGCCTGTCTTACCACATCCAGCTTTGATTTAAATCATTCTGCCTTTTCACATATTCAATTTCTTATGAATTTATTGTAAACCTTACATATTTTCATAAACAAGATTCAGGCTAGATTCGATCTCTCTTCAAACTTGGCATTCACCAATTATGGTTGAATAAAGCCATAAATGAAACTCGTTTAGTTTAAGGTTCGGTTCGTGGTAAATATTTAATTTAACTTCCGTACGCAGACCCTATCTGTTAGTATTAGCTCATATTAAAATACCCTGCTACGTTTCTATCATGTGTGTTATATCAGATAACAAATTGTTAAAAAGCCTGCAAAAAAAGAGAAATGGAATGTGGAATAGCTGCTTGACAAAGAAGCGCTCTCTCTATATTTATGTAGAAATAAGTTCGTCCTGACAGACTGTCTGATTTATGGATGTGTGTGCGATTATGTATGTATTCCTTGGTAGAACCCGAACAAACAGGAATTTCAGTGATCGAGTCCCCGTAAAAGCAAATATTTAGCGACTTTCTATATGTGTGCATTTGGCTTGGATTACACAAAATATTTCGATGGCACGAATAATTGATCTCAGCTCGAAGATGTAACAAAGCCTGCTAGCTATTTAGGATACTTTAGTAACTGATGGCATATTCTTTCCCAGGAAACATCTTATAGACGTCGCTTTTCGGCCATTTGGAATGACACGTCCACCGCCAAGCTGTTGGTCATGGTGAAGCGGTATCAGTGCTTTTACAATCGTTTCGATCCCGACTATCGCAGCAAGGAGCGTCGCGGCGAGGGCCTGCAACAGATGGCGATGGAGCTGCAGCAGTTAATTGATGTGACCACCATACAGATATCGAAGCGAATCTCTCAGCTGCGTTTCGATTATTCGAAACAGAAAATGGAGCGCCTGAATGCGGAACGCCTGGGTCGAAAATTTATACCCAACTACATATATTACGATCAGATGAGCTTCATGGACGATGATATACCGCCATTCAAATGCCAGCATTGCGGCGAAATTGTGCAAACGCTGCGCGAACTGGACCTGCACATGCTCAGCCATCAGCCGAGCCTAGGCGGCGGCTACTATTGCAACGTGTGCAACATACAGTTCAATAATGCGGATGAGTTTGAGAATCACAAACAATTGCATTTGGGCGCCGGCAATGAGGTCAAATACAATTGTGAATTGTGCACCGCCAGCTTTCGGGAAAAGTCAAACTATGATGAGCATTTGCGTCGACACAACGATGAGCTTTTCCTGCCGACACTGGCCCTGAATCACAGCATACTCGACAGCGCCAGCGGTGAGGCTGACGTTGCTGCTGGCGTTGACACATCAGCTGCTGCTGGTTCTGGCGCCGGCGATGAGGAGGATATGTTTCCACCGGACGGTCCCAAGCCGTTCGGCTGTGAGGTGTGCCATCGGACATTCGCGACGCCGGGCCATCTGAATGCGCATCGGATTGTGCATCAGGATGAGCGGGAGCGTTGCTACAAGTGCGACTATCCGCAGTGCAGTAAATCGTTTGTGTCGCGGCACAGCCTGTTCGATCATCTGAAGCAACATTATAGCAACGAGGAGTTCAAATGCGATATCTGTGGCAAGATCTTCAAGTCCACCAAGAATCTGCAGAACCACAAGCAAATCCACGATAAAGTCAAGCGCTACGTCTGCCAGATATGCGGCTCGGCATTCGCCCAGGCCGCTGGCCTTTACCTGCACAAGCGTCGTCACAATCGTCCCAATGGCACCACCGGCGCCGTTGGGGGACGCTCCAGCCGCACCACGCTGTGAGCGGTCCGTACGCTAATCCTGACTCCATCATTTGCCTGAATAGACACAGACACACACACACACACAAACACACACACAGAGATACGCGAACAGTTCTAAATTATTGCAATGTCCTCCAATGCCAATGTGCGGCAGCTATTTTAAAAGCCTTTTAATGTATTTAATTAATTTTATTTGTATTATTATAGAATTCGTTTACTATTAATAATTTTATTATTTTGAATTATATATATATATAAATATATATATATATATATTAATTTTTTTTTTTTTTTTGTTAACCCATTCACATTTGTACTTAAGTTTAAAAGTATTTACAAATTGTCCGTAACTAAGCCAAGAACTTTAATAGATCTAAGACACACAAACTATATCTTATATATATACATATATAAATATATATATATATATATATATATGTATGTATATATATTTGGGCATCTGCCGTCTCGCTCGCACGGCAGCTGGAGTGCTCGTTTTGGTGGCAATGTCAACAAATTGAATGCAAACAATATTTTTTTGTCATATAAAATGTATACAAACTATATTTATATATATATATGAAACGATATGAAATGAACAATGCAAAAGACATTTCCCCCAAAATGCGCAAAATGGTGACTAAACAGATCTTCGACGAGGCAACGAGGCAAACACATTCCACACTAGTTAAATGATAAATAAGTGTCAAAAAAACGTAAAACAAAAAACAAAAAATAACAAGTATTTCTTAAAGTATTCTATGTACAATTATGTATGCATACAATCTATATTTATTTAAAATGCGTGTGCGAGTCGCGAAAACAAAACAAAACAAAAACAAAAAAGAAAAGAAAATGGAAAGAAACGGAAAAAGAAATTGTAACTGGAGTTGCGCATGCGCAGGGCCATTTAATTGAAACAACAACAACAACAAAAACAACAACAACAAAAACAAAATCATGAAAAACAGCAACAATAACAATAACAGTTACTAAGCTCAGCACTATTGCATTAACATAATTATAATACATCCAACTAGTTTTAGTTAACAACATAAACGACTGAATCTGAAAAAATACATTTACATACACATAAATATATACACATAAATATATATAAATGTAAAAACAATACAAACGAAATGAAAACAAAAAAAAAAAAAAAAAAAAACAAACAAACATATGGTAAATCAAACACACAATTTCATAAACTGCAGCAATTGCGTTAGCTTATTAAACTTGCACACTCTCTACATAATACTTCTATTATAAACATGCGATTGTTTACCATTCAAAACTTATGTCTACTGATCTAAGTAACCAAATGGTCTTTGTATTTTGAATAGTCTGCAATCCTTAGATGCCTTCTGCTAGGTTTCTTTGGGCTTCCCCCTTCTGATCCTCATACACACACACACACACACACACACACATATGCATACATTTGCATATTTCGTTATTGTATATAGTTTGAGATGTGCATTTATTGAACTGCTTGCCGCAGCTGCCTCGGTATCGCTCTTATCGATATCCAACTGCAATCGATTGCATTCGCTAACGAAGAGCGATTAAATTGCAACAATAGAAACACACACACACACACACACACGTACATGCACATGCATACATGCATACCTAATTCTGTACTTTTATAAGAAAACAAAACAAATTCAACCCTTAGCATAAGTTCATTTAGCACAATTGACAGCAACAGCAAAGTATATGTATATGTATGCAGCAGCTACTAGTATAATTAAGTATTTGGATTACAATTTGCTTACTCATATGCTTTAAGAACTAACTAATACACACACACACACACACACACACAGAGAGAGAGAGAGGGAGAGAGATGCGTTTGCCTGTGTGTGTGATTTGAAACACTTGCGTATATCAATTTGAATTTTGTTTTTGTGTTTTCTTATGACAAAACTTGCGAAATAGTTAACAGCAGCTGTAAGAGATTTGAAAACGAATTGATCCAAAATTCGTCTAAGAGGCCGTAACAAAGTGCGCTTCCTAAAACTATTTAAAAGAAAAACAGAAAGAAAAGAACGAAACAAATATTAAAAAAAAAAAAACATTTAACAATACAAATACATTAATATATACACATATACCTATTAGCATATTTATGTATACTAATTTAAGCAAAGACAAAAACAATTGCAAGACAAAAAACAAACAAACAAAAAGCAAATGGCGCATACAGAGAGATTATCATGGGCGCCAACTTCAACCACATGTGTAAATTTCAATAAAAAATATAATTAAAATTTTATTCATTTTGGAATGTGTCATCGCATATCATCAACATATACATACATATATCAGCTTGTAGAGCCCATAAGCTCCCCTCATTCAGGGCTCGAGTGGCATTCAATATGCCTCTCTGATAGTGCAAGTACTTTCGATTTTCAAACCATCCACAGATAACCACTGATAACTATAACTAACCCAATAACCAGTCCCCAGTAGAGTTCACTTTTAAGCATTCTTTTTTATCTACATATGTATATTATGAAGTGAGTGTGATATCAAGTGCATAATTCAATGCCAGACAGTTGGGGTGAAAAATCGAAATTCTAGGCAAGCTAGGCAACTAAACATTCTCGAATTAAGATACTGAAATTCTGAAAGTTCGCATTATAATATCATATAGAAGTCCAAATAAACCATAAATGCATTATTTTTCATCTAACTTATATGATTAATGAAAGGAATATGTTCAAAACATTTCGCCATATCAAATTTGCGTTCTACTTTCGAGCAATTACCGTTAGTTAATAGATTAAACTAACTTAACGCTCAAGAATCTTAAGCGCCGAAAGCTAAGCAAACAAGTTTCGGACCGTTTTTTGGCTAACTGCGTAGTTTGCGTGCTGCGTCGATAAAGCAGTTCAGACATGGCCAAGCAGTCCTTGGGCTATATTCTCTGGGCTACGATTCGCACGAGCGCATCAAATAATTTAGATCAAAATTCGCGTTAATAATTAGCACCAGCTGTCGCACAATTAGCGAATCCAAATATTAGTGGACTTTGATTTTGTTTTTGCAACGTTTTAATTAGCGTCAAGCATCACGATCATATAAACGCTCGTCGGGCCCCTTGACGCAGACGCACGATGACGCGCCGTATTTGCACCCAAGATTAGAGATGTGCGCGTGCCGGCTTTCCGAACGCAGTACAATCTACGATTCGAAAACACGCACGAACGTTTGGTACACGATTCCTATTCAACTCTCTCGCGCTTAATTTCACTTATTAAATAATAAAATTAAATTAACCTTTTTTATATAAAACGTTCGTGTCGTGTCGGTGCGTGTACATGTTATGCTAGATAAAGCAAGCACGCACTCATCTCTAGACTAGATATGAGAGCGAATACGTAGTATCGCATATAGTATATGCTAACACCGCCTGGCGACTATAAACAGCAATTTGGCTGGCGCGTGCTCGTGCCTGTTGATCTACATATGTGTGCGTGTGTGTGTGTGTGGGGTATTTATAGCGATACCAAAGAAATTTGAAATCGTATTCGGGTAGGCATGCCTTTGGTCGATCGATCGCTGAACTCTTCAAGTGGACTTGCGATTGCAGTAAATGAAAGATATTTGTTCGATTTGAGTTACTCATAGCTGGTTTGACCGGCGATAACAAATTATATTTAGCCGTCGGCTCTCATATATGTACATAACAAAACAAAAAACAAAAGAAGGTAAAATTGTTGTTTAGGTAGGTTGTTACTCTCTCTCTCTCTCTCGCTCGCTCTTTTCTGTCACCCTTTCGTTCGTTCCGAGTGTTGACACGACGACACTGCATCGCTGTCCTGGCTGGAACTGGAACTAGATTAGTTCACCGTGCTCGTTCACTTTGATGATGCGCACTCGCTCCTGTCGCTTCGATAGCACCTCATCGATATTCATGCTGCTGCCATCACTATTGGCGAACAGGCCCAGATTGTCCTTGATCAGATGATCGACGGCACAGCCATCGCACTGAAGTATGACCACACCGCTGTAGTAGGCCTCCTCGCTGATGGTCTTCGTGTTGCGCGTATTGCACAGCTTGCACAGGTAGACGATCTCCATGCGGCGCTGCATGCGACGGAACCGTTTCAGGGTTGTCGGCGACAATGAACCCTTTGGCTTAGCCCCAGCGGCATTGCCGGTTATCTCAAACGGCTTGGCCGTAAAACGGCAGGCGTCGAGTATGGAGCGCGGTATCGAGAGCGCCGTTGAGCGTTGGGCATCCTTCAGCGATTTGTCCGCATCGGCATCGGACAACGGCACTGGCGCTGGCTGTTGTGTGGCATTGAGGATCGCGTTCTGTCCATTCTGGCGTAGATAGTTGAGGGTACGCGATGTAAAAATATTGCGCAATGCATTCATTTTACATCGGCATATTAACGATTATAATGGATACGGATGTCGATATGGAGTCGGGGGGGGTTTATTCTACACCAAAATATTGCCGAACTGCACGTGTGAATTATCTGTTTGTTACTAAACTGTTTTTAGCATAAACAAACGGCGCAATTTTCTCCAGCGAGAGCGACCACGAAGGCAACACTATCAAAAGCCGACTTGCGTATCAAGTGATGGCACTATCGATAGTATCGATAATTAAGTATCGCATACAGTGGTAAAGATTGTGCAAATGTCTGCAATTGCATTTGGGTGGGCAGCCAACAAATGCGCATTCCAGAATAAATGGGGTTGTAAAATACAATGGAATACATCAGTCTAGACGAAGCACTCTTTGCTCGGTTTAGTTAAGACATTAAGTTAACTCTTAGGTTAATTCTTACACTTGTTAGATTATCAATATGATTTTCTTAAAAACGCCTACGGGTGATAAATGGATTGGAAAGTGTCAAAGCCAGCGAATACCAGCTTTTCCTAAGAAAGGCTTCAATATTTTCAAACTGTACGCCTATCGAGTGGGTAAACACAAATAACGGCCATTCGATTTTGCATTGAGTGTTGACAACGATAACAAAGTGAGGTAGCATATGTGCCTTGCTACTCGATAGTTTGTGAAATGTGCTTATCGATAGTCTTTCGATTGCCGAACCGGCAACAAGTGTAACTGACAATAAACAGAATAATGTACAATTTACGTGTACTGCGTCTACTGCGCCACAGTTTGATCACAAAGAGCACTGCTGGGACAGCAATGACACAGTCACCGCCATACCGTCTGCTGGCCAGTCAACACAAGCGAAGGCCCCAACTGGGTGCAGTGCCTTCGGATCAGCTGGAACAGCTGAAGGCTGACTATTTTGAACGGAGCAGCGAGCTGAGCAACGACGAATGGGATCGGGTGCGTAGCACACTGACCGACAGCTATAAATACATCAATGACAGCAACGTGGACGCCGTCGTACTGGGCATGTGCAGCAGTGCAGAGAAGCTGCCGTTGGCCAAAAGCTATCTGAGCTATCTGCAGGCGCAGGGCATTAAGCCCAATGCAGCGACATTGGGTCGTATGCTGCGCGTTTATAACGCCGCCTACCACACACGCACGCTCAGCGACGAGGAGCAAGCGGAAATTGTACACATCTGTGACACGCTGCAGGGCGCCCACGAGATTTTGGATGCCAGCAGCTGTGAGCATTTGATACACGGCCTGGTAGCAACCGAGCAGCACTGGCAGCGCGCTGTGCCACTGCTGGAGATGATGAAGGTGACCAGTGCACCCAGTGTAACAGCCTACAGTACGCTGGCAGCCAAGGCATTTGCCGCGGAACAGCCAGAGCTGGCCTGGCGGCTGCTCGAGGAGATGCTGCAGGCGCGCAAGCTGCCCAAGTGTGAGGTGTATCTGGCGCACTTGGCGCAAAGTGCACAGCAGGTGCAGACCCTAGGTGCACAGCTGGAGCGACTGCTGTGCTTTCTGGAACGTCACGACATTGTCATCAGCGATTTGGTCGCGCAGCAGTTGTTGGCGCTGGCGCAGCGGCTGCCGCAGCAATTGCAGGCGACGACCACGCGACTGGATCGCATGGGCAAATGTGGCGCCTGCCAGCAGCACTTGCAGCATGTGGCCATCAGCGATGCACAGTTCGCCGAACTGCGCGAATCCTTTCTGGCCAAGGTGCTCATACGCAACGACGTGTTCCAAAAGTCTACGCCGCAGGAGGTGGCACGCTTCAAGCAGTATGTGGAGCAAACTGCGCCCTACGATTGCGTCATCGATGGCCTCAATGTGGCCTACTCCACGGGCAACAAGAAGCCGCCCCAGCAGCTGGCCAAACTGCTGGCCACCGTGGTGCGTTACTTCAAGGAGCGACGCAAGCGCGTGCTTGTCCTGGGTCGCCAGCACATGCGCAACTGGTCCAGGCCGGCCATGCAGTATATACAAAACAATGCCAGTGTTTTCCTCACCAACAATCTGTGAGTATGCAACCCACAGTTGTCGCTGACCTGATGTGTACTCATGCGCTTTACCACCCGAACAGCACCCACGATGATCCGTTTCTGCTGTACGCAACGCTGCACAGCGGCCAGGATACGGACTTCTTTTCGCGGGATCTGATGCGCAGTCATGCCTTTCTGTTGGGCAGCGAACTGAAGGCCATATTCCGACGCTGGCAGCAGGAGCATCAATACTCTCTGGTCACACAAACCCAGACAGGTCAGATAATTGTCAAGGAGCCGATTAGGTATCGGTTGAGCGCCCACAAAGTGGGCAACGTTTGGCATGTGCCCTGCTGTGAGGTGTATACGGTAAATCCGTCGGAAAGCTTTGAGGTGCCAGAAAAATGGCTGTGCCTGAGCATTGCCCCAAATGTAGTATAATATAAACATGTTTATTTGAAGGGTAGTCCCCGAATCAGAACTGACAAATGTGTGCTAGATCGATGGAAAAATGTAAATGTTTTTGTTGTTTGTGTTCGCTTCTGCCCGGCAGATATCGATCTAATCGCAGTCGAGGCGGGAGCATTTGTGAAAGGCGCCATAATTGAATGTGGATTGACGCTTGCGGCGCTGCTCATTCCGGATCTTCTTTTTGGCGGCACACATTAGCCGTTCCTTAATATAGTTGTCCATCTTAAAGTCCATGTCCGCTGGCGGCTTGGGCACCTCATTCGGTTCGCGTGTGGCCGCCGTATCCAACGCCTTGATGATCAGACTGAGTAGCGCATGTGCCAGACGATGGCACACATCATACTCAATGGCATCCTGGCTGGTATAATAGATGGCCGACTGCGAGGTCGGCTGCACACCAATTGCCAGCAGTATGTTACAGAATATGCCGCGCTGCATCCGGGCATAGGGATCGACCAGCTGTGGCGGTATGCGCATTGTCGTCGCCAGATGTGCAATAAATTTGGCAAACTTCTTGATCAGCACATTGAGATATTGTGAACGGCACTGACGCTCCATCTTGGATAGCATGTTGTAGTACATCTCCTGTTTGCGCTTCAGGAAATCCTCCTTGCGTCGCTCCTTCTTCTTGGTATTCTTCAGTACATCCTCGAGCTGCCTGCAATTGTTTTCTGTTAGCATTATTGAAACCGAATCCTTGCCCATGATGTACTTACTCTGTGGTGATGGCATTGTATTTGCCCAACATGCGCTTGATGCGCTTGGCCCGCAGCTTGGGATCGTAGACTTCCTTGAACTGCTCATAGTTATCCATGAGCGTGTGTTTTTTGGGCTTTGAAAGGGCAACATCGTAGGCCCGAGCCTTGGGCGGCAGCGCCGGCTGATAGGCCATGCGTCGCACATACGACTGCAGCTTGGAGACATTCTCCTCCTGCCGTTTCTTCCGATTCTCCGGGCTGCAGTAGTCTGTATCCTCCTCTTCGGCCTCCTCCGTAGACGATGTCGGCAGAGCCTCATCCCAATCAGATACATTTGAGCTGGCCATAATTGCGTATTTGATTTAATATTTCGCTAAATTTGAATAGACACAAAATTTTGTTGAAAAAAACGAAAACAGAAGAAAAAAAAAAGTAACAAAAATAGTTTGTTTTGCTTTTCCTTTTATAACATCGAGAGAACTGGCAATTTAATGTTACGCTATCGAACATGAAATGAATTGTGTTGAAGCTGGACCCAAAGCACAACCAGTTCAAATGTCAAAGCCAACTTTGATTGCCAACAGCTTTTTCTGGTTTAAGCGAAATATTTATTGGCGAGTGTCGCCATCTTTTGCTCGAAATTGTAAGCTTTCTGTGGGGGATTCACAAATCGAAAATAAGAGACAAGCCAACGCATATTTGTATTTGTTCGACCGTTTAATCAATTCGCCAAATTAACTTATATTACAATTTCTAACGCTCTCTCACACGCAACAAATCTATAATTATTCTACACATTTACATATATATTAAATTATGTATACAATTAGCATTAGTTTCATTGCTCGCCATATTCAGTACGAATCATTTTGCACTGAACGCTCCAGGGTGAATGTATACTCCTCGGCCAGTGCATCCACCGAGAGCTGACGGGTCATCAGTGCTAAAATGCCGTCCACTTGCAACTGGGTGCCATTGAAGCGATCTTTGGTGGCCAGTTGCGGCGACAGCTCGAACGGAATGTCCTGCAGATAACTGGCTGGCGCGTTTAGATTTGGCCCACTGCCAGTTGCTGTGCGACCACCCAGCGACGGTGGATATGGCATTGGGCCGTACGCTGTTTGGGGCATGGGCGGGTATATCATGCCACCGGGCGCTGTGATGGGATCTGCGTCAGTTTTTCGCTCCACAAATATGAAATCATCGCCAACGTTTGGTTTGGTGGGCTGATCGGCGGGGCCCTGAATGGCCTCCTCGGTGGGCGTCTCGGCCGGCTTGCGTTTGCCAAACAGCGAAAACATGCTGCACCTTGATTTGTCAGCTTTAGCCAATATTTGTACTACAATTTAATATTTACGCAGTTATGACTTCAGCAGCTGCGTCTTGTTTTTGTGTTGTCAAAAGTTTGTGTATCGTTATCGATAACACAGTTAGAGGTTGTGGTCTATCGATGTTCTCACTTAACAATGCGATATGCAACAAAGTTATAGCTAAAACTGTAAATGCCTTCCCGCCAAAACGAAACAACTTTAAGTGCTGCATAAATCAACAAAAAGAGTGCAGAAGCTAACCGCCTAGTTTCAAAAATCAAAATCTGTAACAATGTTGGCCTGTAAAATGGTAAGCACATATTCCAAATATTTATTTAATAGCTCACAACAAATGCTAAGTAGAAAGAAGTGTTTTCCTTTTTCTGCATTGCGCCAAAAAAAATGATACAATTAGTTTACTTGTAATTGAGGTATTAAGGTTGGATTCGAGGGCGAAAGCAAAGATTTATTAGCGATTAAATCCATATTGCGCATTGGCTGAGGGGTAACAGTGCGCCCGCCCGCCTTAATCGGCACTCGTGCAATTTTGTGCGATATATATCGATATGTCGTGCATAACCCAGCAAGCAATTAAATGCAACGCTGTGATTGGTTTTGGTTTCAACTCTTCCAAGCTAACAAATTTTTGTTAACGAAAAAAAAGTTAAAAAGATGTCAAAAGCTGACCAGGACCCAATTGGTTCGCTGAGCATAATGGAGGTGCGTATACATCTGACAAATGTTTTGCCCACAGCCGGACGACACACAGCGATTGCCGCCAAATCGGATACAGATTGCACTGATTACAGAGATACAGACAATCTGATTGTTCCTTGTCTCGCCTTTTGCAGCAAATCAAGATACTGATCAAGCCACCGCCAAACGAGGAGGAGAAGCTGGTACAGCGCACCACCAACACGAAGCACCCGTACTATAGGCGTCCTGGACGCGGCCATAACCACGATCTATGTGATGCCTGCGAGGAGGGCGGGAATTTGCTATGCTGCGACCGTTGCCCCTCCAGCTTTCACCTACAATGCCAGTGGGTATTCCCAACCTAAAGTGCGCCCAATATACTTTACAGCTTATTTTTGTTTTTGTTTTGCTTTGGTGCATCTGTAGTGATCCGCCGCTCAGCGAGGAGGATATACCCAGTGGTCAGTGGTTATGCCATAGTTGTCGCATGGCCAAGGTGTCGCAGCCAGCGTGTTCTTCCAAGGCCAGTTCCGTGGAGCGTGTACCCTCGGCGGGCAGTGGTTCGCGCGCCAATACACCATCCTCCGGTGAACTGGAGTCGATACCGCTCAAGATTCGCAACCTGCGCAAGCGGAGCAATAGTGAACGGAATAGCACCGAAAAGTTGCTGGCCAAGATGCCGTTGGCCATACAGCGCGCTCTCGATCCGAACAGAAAGCCCACACCGCTGGACGATGTAATACGTGCCGCCAGCATGCTGAATCCGCAGCAGTTCTCGCTGCCAGCCGAATTGGAGCTGCACACCCAATTCCCGGGAAATGGTAAGGTGCAGCCGGTGCAGCCGCACACGGGCACCGGCAACGGGCATCGTAAGCCCAACAGTCAGCGACGCAACTCCAAGCCGTTCGAGCTGGACGCACAGGGTCTGGTGCCATTGCCGGCCAAGACGTGCTTCTATTGCACGCGAAGCTGTAAGCGGGCGCCGCTCATTTCGTGCGACTATTGTCCGCTGTATTATCATCAGGATTGCCTGGATCCGCCGCTCACCGCACTGCCCGCCGGCCTGTGGATGTGCCCCAATCATGTAGAGAATTTTATAGTAAGTTCATTCGTTTACATTTACCGTCCGTGTGATGCCACTGCCAATTAATTTCGGTTCGCTTCGCTTCCAGGATGCCAATATGACCAACAGCATTTCGGCCACGGAGCGTGTACGTTTGTGGAATCGCTTCCATCAGCCGCTCGATCATGAGAACGTCAAGATGGAGTTCTTTCGGCGCGTCAATACGCGGCATCCGCCGTTCCGGATGAAGTTGAGCATGCGCGCCCGCGCCCACATCGAGGTGCCGGCCATTGTGCGCTACCATTACGAGCATCCGCCGGCGCTGCTGCCCTCCATGCGGCAAACGTTGCGCTACGATCGAGTGAAGCGGCGCAAACAGTTGCCCACGGCCGTGGAGGATATATCCAGGGAGAGCGTAACCGAATCGCTGCTTAAGGATCTGGAGGCGTTGCGCTGTGCTCGTGCCAAGTTCCGGGAGATACAGAAAGAGCTCGGCAACGCCCAACTCGATGGCAGCATCAGCGACAGCGACACGGAGAGCGGCGCCGAGCAGCAGCGGGGCAGCAACGGTGTGGCTGTCACGCCCAGTTTGAGCTCGAAGCCGGAGGCAGCTGAAACGGCGGAGTGTCCAAATGTGAACAGTGAGCATAAAGAGTGTAACAAGCCAACGGCCACGGATCAGTCCAAGCCGAACAACTGTCATGTGCAACAGGATCGAGGCAGCCTGGAGATTAGCTACGAGGAGGACGAGGAGGAGTGCAAATCATCGAGTGTCATCATTGATGCGGATCTATGCCATCTGGATGTGGACATAATCAAGAAGCTAGCGCATCAGCGCCTGCAGCAGCTAGTCCACGAGCATCCCGAGATTGTTACCCAGTATAAGAATCGCACGGCAGCGCGACGGCTGCGACAGCTATCCGTGGCGGGCGCACAGCCGGAGGGCCAAACGGCGCTGCAGGGCGATCTGGCGCCGGAAGATATGCGTCGCTTCTCGCTGCTGTTCACCAGCGAAACGTCCTCAATACTCGCCCAGAAGAATGGCAACGGCGCCGACGAGGATCCGATGATGGCCCTGCATCCGGCGCTGGCAACAGCCGCCGCGATTGCGGCAGCCGATACGGCCGCCGAGAGCTATGTGCCGCGCCAGCGCAGCGACACCGAGAAGGCATACGAGCTGGCCTCGCGGCTGGAGCTGAAGCTGTTGCAGTGCAAGGTGCGTGCCCGGGCGGTGCTGACACCGCTCGGCGATATGCTCGAGGATAGCCGCTGGTTCAGCACACTGGGCCTGGAGCAATCAATATTTATGCGCTATCGCACACTGTACATCGGCTATGGCGGCCACTTTACGCCCTCAACAACACTGGCCCACACGGAAACGGTCGATCTGTCCGCTATCGGTTATTGTTCACGGATCTCGCCACAGCATGCGATTATATTCTACGATGAGTTCACCAAATCGTACGAGCTGATCAACTACTCGGAATTTGGCACCGAGGTCAATGGCCAGCTATACACATGCGATCTCACCGAGTATGCGCCCACACATGCCGGCAAACGGATGCGGCCCGATGATGCCGAACTGAAGCGACGCGTCGACGATCTGCTCGACAAGCGGCGGCACATACAGCGCCAGTACGAGCCAAAGCGTGAGGCGCACGCCAGGTGAGCCAAACCCTTCTAGGTCAAACATGTCAATACAATCTATTTGCAGACTCTCCATTTGCCTAACTCTGCTTCATTTTGCAGACATCGATAGCGCAGCAATTATCCAATTAAGTTTTCTTTTCTTCCAATTGTCGATAGCCGAAGTGCAGCGTGCCAAATCACACACACGTGACGACAAGTGTCATTTGAGCATAAACAAAGTACAGTACGCTGTTGCTGTACTCAGCCATTTTCTAGCTAAGCTTAGCTTGTTTTAGACTTAGCTCATTTTTTTGGCTGCCCCATGAATAGCCTTTTATTGCCAATCTGCCAAATTAGCTGCTTGTTTAGCTAAGCTTGGTTTTTTTCAGACTTGGCTGATTTGCTAAATCAGCCATTTTCTAGCTAAGCTTGGCCTGTTTTAGACTTAGCTCAGTTTTTGGCCTCCCCATGAATAGCCGTTTATTGCCAATCTGCCAAGTCAGCAACTTGTTTAGCTAAGCTTGGCTTTTTTCAGACTTGGCTGACTTGCTAAATCAGCCATTTTCTAGCTAAGCTTGGCCTGTTTTAGACTTAGCTCAGTTTTTGGCCTCCCCATGAATAGCCGTTTATTGCCAATCTGCCAAGTCAGCAACTTGTTTAGCTAAGCTTGGCTTTTTTCAGACTTGGCTGACTTGCTAAATCAGCCATTTTCTAGCTAAGCTTGGCCTGTTTTAGACTTAGCTCAGTTTTTGGCCTCCCCATGAATAGCCGTTTATTGCCAATCTGCCAAGTCAGCAACTTGTTTAGCTAAGCTTGGCTTTTTTCAGACTTGGCTGACTTGCTAAATCAGCCATTTTCTAGCTAAGCTTGGCCTGTTTTAGACTTAGCTCATTTTTTGGCCTCCCCATGAATAGCCGCTTATTGCCAATCTGCCAAATTAGCTACTTTCTAGCTAAGATTGGCTTTTTCAGACTTGGCTGACTTGCTAAATCAGCCATTTTGTGGCTAAACTTAGCCTAACTTAGTTCTTTTTAGCAGCTTGCTTTCTGATGCGGCAGCTGGTAACACCTTTTCTTTGAAAACTTCTTTAAGGTTGTCGATAGCACAGGGTGTTGTCTTTGTGAAGTGTCATTAGCGCATAAACAGCAAATATAAACAAAAGGTTTATATATTTTGTTTTGCTTATTTGTTTTAAAAGCAGACTGGCGCCAATTGTGAAACCCGCCTGTCGCTGCCAAAGCGCCTCGCCCGTGCGCATGGTGCCCGGCGCCTGGGAGGGCTCCGCTGTGCTGGCCCATGGCAGCCTGTTGCGTTTCGGCTGCCTCTCGTTTGTGTTCTCGGTGCCATCGACGGATATGATGAACGCGCGGCTGGCCAGTGCCAAGTGAGCCGGCCCTAGAGAGGATCACACCAAACAATATACTCCAAGCGGCGCAGCTAGCAACCATGCAAATCAATCTCAGTGATCGGCGATCGATCGCAACACACAGCCAGCAGCCCAAAATGCCGGGAATATATTCCATCCCCTCCCCCTTAAAGCATAATTCAATATACAATATACAATATAACATATACAATATAGAGTTAAACATAAGTCGGGCCAGCCCGAGTCCAATTAAATACCGTACGAATTAGACGGAGAAAGGGTGCAGGAGCGAGAGAGATAGTACGTGAGTGAGTGAGAGGGAGAGCGAGAGCGAGAGAGAAGTATGGGAAAAGCATCATGCTCTACCTTTCGGTAGCTATAAATTAAGATAGATTGCGTTTTAGAACAGTTTTTTTTTTTTTATTACATGTTTTTATTACTAGAGTATACTCAAAATCGTCGAAGTTCTTTTCTCATTCATTCACTCATCCATCCATCCATAAGCTTTATCATCAAATTCCTCTTTCTCTTCTTCTGTAGTTGTATAAAGGAGCATAACAAAAAAAATAAAAATTCAAATAACGAGTTGTAAGGAAATGGATTTCATTATTGAGTTCATATTTTATCTAAAAAAAAGAAAAAACTGGGTTTAAAAACTAAACATAAAATTTGAGTATCGAGTTAAATTTAGCTCGCATTTTGTGCAAAACAAAATAATTATAAAAAAAAATAATAATAATAAATTAAATAACATTTAAGCGCAAAATATGTTTACACACAAATTGTAAATGAGAATTGAAATTTATACAAAATACGAAAGAAAAACACACAAAAAAGAAAATATCTATGAATATATCTATCAAATTGTATGATGTATACTTGTGTATGCAGTTTTATATATATATATATATATATATATCTATATATACGGATGGCGCATGACAAATTAAGGGGGAGGCGGAGCGGCAGAGATTAAGCATTGCTTTACATCTAGATGGTAAGGCATAAGAGGAGGAGCACATAAAGTAATTTATATATATATACAAAACAGTATCGGGGCTGGCATGGAACAGCGGATAGACAGTCTATGCCAGCCCGGAATATGTTAAAGTACATAAGTACATACGGCTAGACACACTAAACAGTAACTATTGATTATATGTATATATATATGGGGGCTGCTTTAGATGATCTCGCATTAGGAATTTGTGACTACTCCGTCGTCGAGCTGCTCGTGCTCCTGTTCCGGCTGCTGCTCTGCGGCAGCTGACTTGGCCGCAGTGCGGCTGGCCCGTGAACGTTCCCATTCCAGTTTGTGCTTGCGCTTGGTGTGATGATACATATTCGACTTGGACCGAAACTCCGTCGGACAGAAGGCGCAGGTGTGCAGCTTGACGCCAGTGTGTGTGGCAAAGTGTTCCTGTAGCAGGGAATGCAAATGTAAGGCATATAAATACAGACTGAATCGAAAAGATGATTCGATTCTCGCCGGGCTGCTGTTGCTTACCTCCAGATAGCGCTTCATCTTGAATGACTTGCCGCAAACGTCGCAGGCGTACTTGGCTTTGCTCAGGCAGCGATGATTCTGGCCGGGCAGCTCGCCGCAGTTTGCACACATGGGCAGTGCCAGGCTGGGACTGGACGCGGATGTGCTCGCGGTCGTGTTCGTTGCCGTATTGTGCTTGTTGTGCAGGTGATTTTTGAGCGCGCGCTGATTGCGCAGCTGCTGGCCACAGATGCTACATGTGTAGGGCTCAGCAGCCGGAGTTGCCAATGCCGAAACGTTAGCGGGCGCGGTAGCAGGCGCCACAGCCGGTGTGCTACAGGCGGAACATAAGAAAGCAATTAATGATTGTGCTCAGATTTGGCCAGGGGCTAGGCTACGCACCTGCTTTGACTGGCTAATGCCACAGCAGCAGCAGCAGCAGCTGCTGCCGCCGCCGAGCTGGTGCTGGTGCTGACCGCAGCCATGGCTGTCAGCAGCTGCTCCTGATGCTGCTGCATGATTGTGGCACAGAAGCGCTGCTGCTGCTGTTGCGTGGCAGCTGCCACAACAGCGGCCACGGCATTATAGTTGGCCAGCAGAAGCTCGTTTTCCTTGCACGTCTGTAGCTCGCTCTTGAAGCGCTTCTCGTGAACATCGGCGAATTCCTCGTTGCTGCTGTCTTCGCTGGCGCTGCGCGCCGTATGCTGCACCTTTTTGGGCGAATGCGTCTTGCGGCGGCTGGAGCGTGTCACCCGTTTGGCGGGCGTTGGACATGTTTTGGATACCGTTAAATTGATGGCCTCCATGGGCTCACACTTGATGCTGACAATGTTGGGCGACGATGGCAGCACGTTGGGCGCAGGCAAAGACGGCGGTGCGGGCGCTGCAGCTGGAACTGGAGGTGCTGCCGACGCCGACGCCGCCGCCGCCGCTGCTGCATTCATCTTTAGTGTCGGCTGTGGTGTGCTGGTCTTCGGCTCGCTGGGCGGCACAGGCATTAATGCATCAACGGGCTTGTCGTTGTTGTCACCATTGATGGTTCTTTGGATTTGCACATTGTTGTTGCTGTTGATCTTGGCCGATTCGCGTTCGGCGCGCGCCTTTTGCCACTGTGTCGTGTGTTTGGTCTTTACGTGTGTGTACATGTTGGAGCGACAGCGGAAGGCCATGTTGCAGTAGGCGCACGCAATGGGCCGGTCGCCGGTGTGCGTGGCCACATGCTCCTCGAGATAGCGGCGCATTTTGAATGATTTCTCGCAAAACATGCAGGGAAATTTGTGCGCTGCCGCTGCCTTGGGATCGACCTTAAGGTATGATTCGTGAAATTCGGTTTCCTCTTTGACCAGAGCATCGTAAACTGTTGGAGTATCATCGCCGACCGCCTCCGTGTCAAGGTCCGGGTCCGGGTCAGGGTCAGGGTACTGCTCATAATCGATGATGGCCGTCGCATCGCCCTCCTCCGACCAGTTAACATCGCAGTCAATTTCTAAGAACTGGCTGCAGAGCGTTGTCTGCTTGTGCTCCACCAGCTTCCAGAAATTGTGGAAACTCTCCAGTTGTGCACAACAATCCGTGCAAATGGACGTCGAAATGGCATCGTCGCGCGAGAGCTATGCGCATGTGGATGAAATAACGGTTAAAACAGAACGCATTTGGGGCTGGCAACCTGGCGACCTGGCCACCTGGCCACCTGCCCACTGCACTGCACTCGGGGCACAGCGCGAACTTACACAGAGATATAAATGCGTCGATATCAATTGAACCAAATAGTTTTCCGGTATTGGCTTGTTGTCGCTGTTGCTCTCGTTGTCGGCGCCAGTGAACAGCAGCACGGCATTCTGCTCGTCCAATGTGTTCAAGCACAAGCGACAAATCATTGCGTTAACCAACTAAACGAACTCACGCAACATTAGCACTATTTTGACATTTATTTTATTTATTTCCAAAATTGCGGATGGATCTAGAGCTGGCAATACAATCGATGGCACTGTTGGCCAAAAATATCGATTGCATCTAATTACCACACTACGACTATCGATAACACGCTATCAAGCACACGCAATGCGACAATATAATATAATACTAAATATAATACTAGAAAATATGCCAAACCAAACGCAATTGTTTCGAAACTTTATTTTGACAACCTACTATAATCAATTACAATAATTTAAAATCTTGATACAGGCTACACACAGAATTCTATTCAGAGGTCGTGCTGTATGGGAAAGGCTATGGTCGTCAGCTCGCCGCCAACTGCCAGCACCTCGTAATGATAGCTACCATTGACCGTTACCATGGCGTTGGCCTTGAAGGGCACGTTAATGCAATTGAATCGGAAATTTGGAAATCTTGGCAGACCCGATACCATATCATAGCCCTCGGTCAGCTTGTTAGTCCAAACGGAAACCGTATCGAATGCGAGACCCTCACGATTGCAAAGTTTGACAGCTTCGTTCAGAGACCGAAAGGTATTTAGCGTTATAATCGCTGTGGGCTTATCGCCAAAATAGACTTGGGGGAAGTCCAGAACAATAATGGGCGATCTGGGCTTCATTCTGCCATATAACTTTTGCTTGTCGGACGGGTCGAATTCCTCTATATAAACGGTTCTACAATTCATTCGCTCTATCAGCTTAAGGGTGTTCAGAAAGTTCGGATGCTCAGGTATTCGCTCGTCCATTAGTTCCATGCGGGCACGTATTTTACGTATTATGGTCTGACGCAACGGCTCCTGCACCAGTATGCTGGCAACGAGTCCTGTGCCAATTGGATGCTTAAGATCCTTAACGGCTGCCTCGACCACCTGGTTAACATTGCCCGTCGCAAACAAAACTATTATTTGGGGGGCAACCCATTTTCTGTGGGTGCCATCCTCGGGATATAGATAGACATGTCGCTTCAGCAAATGGGAATAGATATTATCGACACCTTCTGTGATATTCGGTAAGCCCTTAAAGCGCGGCAGAATGTCACCATCCTCATCTTTTTCGGAATCAGCTTGTCCATCATTGTGATCATCCATTGGGAAACTTCAATTTTAGCTAATTTCTAGACCCTAAAACTGAAACAAACTAGATATAAATTCGGCTGAGAAATGAGTGTAAACGAAAATGTAACAAAAGTAAACAGTTTTACATATCCATGCGCTCAAAAGAAAGTTGCGGCCAGCTTCCGCTTCCTGGTCAACATGTACATACATGCATAAGCTTATAATTAAAATACTTTCACTGCTCAAAAGTTGCCATTCACCGCAAAAACGCACATTCACACCGACACACGCACACAGACAGGCCAGCCAGACAGATTGGTGGTGAGTTTTTTTTTTCTTTTTTTTTTTTTTGCTGCCCTTTGCGGCATAGGCTATACTCAACACGCGCACGCATTTGGCAACGCCTTAAGAATTTTAGATTTAACAGACTTTTTCGAAATTAAGCTATGTTTATGATGTGTGTGTGTGTGTGTGTGTGTGTGTGTGTGGCCTAACACGAGCTTTTCAATCATTTGATATTCCCACTGCTTGGCTTAGATGCAGCGAATTGTAAGGGTATGCCAGCTTCAGTTCGTTTAAGTCGGCTGGTTTTCTTTTTGTTTTGACATTCAATAGGTCGCTGGCTGTTGCGTCCATTTTGGTGGGGACGGAAAATAGCACGCTGTGTGCGTGTGTGTGTGTGTGTGTCTGTGTGTGTGTGCATGCTCGTGTGTATAAATAGCCGAGCGACCCGCAGGATTCGCTAACATTGCGTGTGCTTCGCCTCACAGAGACGCCCAAAGTTCGCTGGGCAGTCGCTCGCCAGGGCGCCTATAAATAGGCAACGCTTTAGTTGGGGCCACAAATTGAGCAGTTCGCAGCCAATTTGGGTGCTGCGTTTCGAAAGAAACATGCGAGCACAATAGCACTGCAGCATGGAGATGTCGGGCTATCAGGATATCAGCGCCTTGGAAAAATCGGTAAGAATAACAAATGCAATTAGATATCATCGTTCTGACCGCTTGTGCCCCAGGTGGCCAATGCTGGCAGCCAGCTGTATACGATGGCACACAAGCTGCACGCTGTGGAGCGCAGCTTGGATCAGACGGCAATGGAGCAAATGGATGAAATGGAGGTTATGGAGCTGCTCGAGTCCATGACCGAGGTGAAGAACGAGTATCAGAATCTGCGCAAGGACATACAGGAGGTGCAGCAATTGCAGCGTGACGTCAGCACCTCGATACGCTATCAGATGACCAACATGCAGCAGACATTTCAAATGCTAAAAAAACGCATCGCCACATCCCAGCAGCAGCGACGCCAACGGGAACAGCGACAGAGCACCACCGTGACGGCCAATCAGCATTGAGCATACTGCAGTGTACTGTAGTGTAGTGTAGTGTAGTGTAGTGTAGCGTAACGTAACGTAGTGTTGTATAGCGTGTAGTGTAATGCGTAAATGCGTTGCGTGACGGCAGGATGGGGATGGGTGTGGGGGATGGGGGATGGGCTCGTGTAATTGACCTAGGCAGGCTGTTTATGAATTAAATATGATTTTTATTGATTTTGCATGAGTTAGTTAAACTGAATTAGCGGTTGTCCGCACCCTATATAGACGCATGCATGCACACATATACATCTAGCTAAATATATATAGATAAGTGAAATATTCGTGAGTGGTTAACCTGTTGCCATACAAACCTACAAAGCCTGCACATACATATACGCACGTACATGGAAGAAGTGGTATCAAATTGTGGATATTCCTGGAAATCAGCACACAAACAAACCAAACTTTTTTACCGTCATATGTCTAAGCAATCAGAAACACGTATGTATGTGTACAACAACAATATCAAGAAGCAACAACAAGCGCTTTTCTATACACAATACAAATCCAAGAACAAGATACTTATGCTCCTAACTTGTAACTTTAACTACTTGAGAAAACACATGCATACACACATATATACTATATACTATATACACATACGTTGTAAGCAATTCTCTCGAAAACTCTAAATACTTTACGATGCAAATCCAAAATGTCTGATGCCATTTGATAAGAATGCACTTTTTCAAACAACAACAAATTTGCCTTAACATAACCATATTATACTAATTTTTGATATATACACATTTTAATATTAAACTTAAGCTTATCATTTCTATTACAATGATAGGCATTAGCGCAATATCTTTTTTGTTTTCGTATTTTTTTTTTTTCGAGTTATTTGTTGTTACTAAATTGTATAAGCAATCAGAATAAAAAGCACATAAAAACAATAAATACGATTGGAATGTTATTTGAATGCGCGCCAATATCTGTTTTGATCCCGTGCTGCTGCCAGCGATGTGGCCCTAATCGATATACGCTACGTGCATCGCTAGCAGCTGAAACGATAGTATATCGATAGTTGCAGCAGCAATTGTTTTGTGATTGTGTGTCGCGGTCGGTTCGCACTCGAATTTTAATATATGTGTTTATTTACGTGTTGCGCTTATAATTCAATTAATGTTATAGTAAATATTGTGTTGCTGCTATCAATTGAAAGCCGTTGCGGGTCAGCGTAGTGCGTTATTGGGATCGTGTGCGTGTGGTCGTGCCACAGGTCCCGCAGGTAAGTTAGAAGCGGCTCTTGACGTGCACGTCATCAAAGCCCACACGGCCGTCGCCAGTGCAAAAGAAAGCAGGAACAGTGCTGAATTACGCATTACGGCGGTCATCGTCTAGTGTGCTAAGTGCCCGTTTTAATTGCAATCGGTTTTGCATATCGGCATTTGAGAAAAGTGACCACATTCCAATTATCGACTGGCGCAACAAGTGTCTTGCGATCTCGCTTCCACTCACAGTCACATAGCCAATTGTGAACGCTGCGCGGCGCGCGCGCCTGCGCCTACGCTTTTTATTATTGTTGTCGTGTTTGTTGTTGTGGTTGTTGTTGCTGTTTACGTTGCTTACGTGTCGCGTCGCGAAATGTACGCTTGCGCTTACGTAGTGGTGCTTGCATTTACATGCCTCGCCGCCGCCAGCCCACGTCCCAGCACAGCTCCACCGGCCCACGCGCACGTCCAGGTGGTGGAGGAGGGCGCCAGCTTTTTAGATAATGCACATTATCTGAACAATGAGGAAATTGGCGAACTTTTCGCCAGCCTCAGCCGGGACTATCCGACGCTTGCCCAAACCTATAGCATTGGCCGCACCATACAGGGCCGTGAGATGCACGCCCTGGCATTGAATGCGCCGGCAACCGATGGCGACGGCGACGATCTGCTGCGTCCCATGGTCAAATTGGTGGCCAACATTCAGGGTGACGAGGCACTGGGCCGACAAATAGTGCTCTACCTGGCCGAATATCTGGCCAGCCGCTATGAGCTGGATGGCCAGGTGCAGCGTCTGCTCAACACCACCGAGATACACTTTCTGCCCAGCTGCAATCCGGATGGCTTTGCCGCCGCCAAGGTGAGTCAGCCATATTATTAGCACGAATCGAATCCAATCGAAAATTGGGTTAACAGTTCCCTGGAATGTCAACCTGATTGTTCTGTGTAAGAGTGCGCGGGTCGGCCGTGTCCGACTAGATAATACCCTGCCCTGTAGCTGAGTTTCAGCCGCTCGCCCCTGACCATGAAGTAAGTATTCTCCGGGAATCTCTTGCATTGACTCTCTAAATACTCGGTTCCTCTCGCGAGAGCAGAAAATATTTTTTTTAGGTTTTGTTCTTTTAATGAACAGCTGCAGCTGACCCCCAGCAAAAGTGAATGTACACGAGGCGTCTGAGTCATCAGATGTCTTGAGCTTGTTCCTCAATAATAATAAACTCGGGTGTATTGTGTGTGTTCCCCCTTTTTTTCTTGGGGGGGGGGGGCAGACTCTGCGCCCTTTCACAACTGAATCAAAACTGAAGAGCGTGGCAAACGAATCCAACAAATCGACTACGTGAAGCGGAACGGCAGCCGCTTTAAAAGATCACTCGGCCTAGTTTTTTGTTGTTGTGTTGAACTTGTTTGAGGTCAACTCAGCATGATCAACTAATTAGCATCTGCTGATCGCCATTGAGCTAAGTGCTTGTGTACATATATATATATATATATATATATATACATATTCATAGATCGAGTGATCCACTTGAGTGCTCTTCACTTTGAGGGGTAACTATTTTCTTTTCACTATTTGTTGTGAAGTGTTCATTTAGCTTCTGCCGAGCACTTGTAGTAATTAAATTGGCTACCTACAAGTCAAGCAAGGAGTGTAACAGTTGCGTTAACATATATTCATCATAACAGTTGACTGTTAACTAACATAATGTTAACTAACTTAACTGTTTACAGCGCAAGCTATTCTCAATGTATTCTTATAACTGGCATAATATAAAGAAAAGCGCGAATATCGATATTTATCGATTTGTAATCGATCACTCAAAACCGAAAATTGCTCTAAATTAGATAGTTATCGAATTATATTGCGAGAGCTATCGGTAATTGGCAATACTTATACCGACCCGGACATTTACCTTTACAACCTGACAAGAAAGATAATCGTATCCATCGATACAAAGTGAAAGATGATCCGAGTCATGTACAATTACACAGCTCGTATTTCTATAACACGCACAATCATTTAACTAAAGACATTTTTTAATCCTTCCGCAATTCACTTTTATTAACACTTACACTTTATCAAGCGCTATTAACACTGGTCCAACACTGCACTACAAAGTTCAAGTTCAATTTGGTTGTCCCTATGCAAATATTAGCTTTCCTCTGGCTCTCTGCGATTGCCAGCTGTCACCTTCGGCTCATTTGTGTGCTTATGCATATACATATCTTCCATATAATGCCGGCGCCCCCTTCACCTGCTCCGAACAGCCTCCGCCTTTTTCCATTCAAGTGTTTGTCGTTTGCCGGTCTTATCGCAAATACGTTATTTGTGTGTTTTTGTTCGGGTTTTTTTTTATACCCTGAACCCATTCAAAATGGGTATAAGGGTATATTGGATTTGTGCAAAATCCAAATGTATGTAACAGGCAGAAGGAAGCATCTCCGACCCCATAAAGTATATATATTCTTGATCAGCAACAATAGCCGAGTCGATCCGTATGTATGAACGCAAGGAACGCACTTGAAATTTAAGATGTAGGTGCTCCTAGTGCCTGCCGATAATCGATAACTTACTGCGTTTCCAAGCAATCGATAAAAATCGATATCGATATCCTGTTTTTTGGACAATTTTGGTAAATAATAAGAGCTAGAGTCTCCAAACTTGACATATAGCTTCTAAAATAGAATATATATATATATATATATATGCATTTGATGTTGGAAGAAGAGGGTTCAGGGTATCCCCTAGTCGGGAGCTCCCTACTAGAACATCTTACTTGTTTCATGATACCCTTTTGGAGGATTACTTTGATTTGATCTTGAAAAATGTCATAACTTACCGAAAGTTAGAACTGGAAATTGAAATTATCATTTGTATTTATTTATCTATCGATAAAAGGCATTTTTCTACAAGAGTTCCATTTGGTTTTCTACATACTTCATCCAAAATTATCATGTTATTAGGCTATAATATGTTTAGAAGTTTACTTTTTCTTGCCCAAAAAGAGCATTTCATCTTCGGCTTTTTCGCCTTCCAGATGTTTGTCGTTTTGCTCCGACTGCGATTTGTAGCACATATTGTAGAAATTGTCGTAAAGTCGCTTATCGCTCGCTTAACGGGCCGCTATTAATGGGGCCATTAACGCTTTGCGTTGGCTTTCAAATCTTATCGCGATATCGATAACATAACTGTTCTCAGCTTAACGGGATTTACGACGTCGAGCCTTAAGCTACAATCTGACCAGGGCTGCAAACTACAAATAAAAAGTTATGTGGTTCGGCTCATGGTTTGAACCAGCTCCCTGCCTGGTTCTTAATGAAACCATTTGATGCTCTATCTATCTACACCTAACGCAGAACCAGGGTTCGGTTCAGGTGGGTGTTGTCGTCAAAGACTTGTTATTAATTCCGGGCTCGAATCGTTTCGTTTCAACCTTGATGCTGACACTTGCCACTGGCAGCCTGAGGAGCTGCGATGCAGTTGGATTCTTGAATTAATCACGCCATCCGTTCGAATCCGACTCCGGCTTCGGCTCCGCCTTCGCTGACCTTTCGATGTCCGACCGATTAGATTGGCCTGTCACAAATTGGCCATAACAGCTGCCGCTGACAGCCGGCTCTATAAATAAAGGGCCAGCACACGGGGCTGGTGTCAATCTTGGACCAGTTGACGTCATCTGTTGCAACTGCCACAAGAAACTGGTTCAGCAGTCGCGAACAGAAACTACGTCAATCCAACCGGTTTCTATGCAATATTATTGTTGCCTCTCTTCTTCTTCTTCTTCTTGTTGTTGTTGTTGTTGTTGTTCTATATATATAGTCTGCACTCGGCAGCTGAGTCTCCGAATGCCCTGCTCCAGCAGGATTACAGCTCGAGCTGAAGAGCTTACTCTGCGGTTTCTTGCACGCGCCACCCAATTGAGGCATAAGCTGCTCGGCTTATCGCCGGGAACAGCCAAATGGAAGTCTTTAAAGTCTTTTAACATCTATCTGAGTAGAGCTTGATCTAAAGATTTAGCCGGAAAACTAATATACGTCCATCTAGTAATAGTACTGGAAGCATATGAAAGCCGAGTTAAGTCCCTTCAAAAGAAAATGAATTAAAACTAGAGTATTTTCCGGTGAAGCTGCTCGTTTTGGATTTTTTTTGTTTTTTTTTTATTTTTCCAAGCCGCGAGAGTACATAATATTTTCTATTTACCGTTAAGCCCATTGACAGCCATTTTCCGCTGTAAAAGCGGTTTTTCTTTGGCCACATCTCAATTGGTTTTGTTAGATTTGTTGTTGTCATTTAAGCCACATAATTATGTAGGTCATGAGTTTGAAGTCTTCTGGCACAATGGAGCACAAATTTGGCCAGCTTCAACTTTGATATTTACGGCAAATCGAGAGGCTTGCAAAAAAAGAGGTTGCACCCAAAATGGCATACGAATATGCAAAAGTGTTTATTCATTTTATACATATATTCTTGCCAAGAACTGGCGAAGAGATTGCCGAAGAGCTGCGGAACAGGTAACAGCTTGTAATACAGATCTTGCTATATGGCGACCTTTTCATATTATGTACCATGCTGATAATGATTAAACGTCGTTGGCCGGCGACACCCGCAGCGGCAGCAGCAGCGACAGCGACAGCGGCAGCGTTCTGATAAGAACCCAATAGCAAATAACCGCCTACGCTCTCTTTGCATTGTGTGTGTATTGCCCACGCAAAATGCCGTTGTGACGTCACTGGACAATGTTATCGATTTTGTTGTTTGTTTGAGGTTGGCGAAAATACAAATATCCTTTCAATTGCCGACACATGGGTCGCGTGCGTTGGCGTTCCAGACGCTGGGCGAAACTGGCGTCGGCAGCGCTGCTGGCGTCAGCAGCGCTCGCTCGCTCTTGCTAACTCTTACTCTCTCTCGGTTATCGTCGCTGCCGCCGCCGCCGTCGCCGCCACTCTCCTTGACTGACTTGCGCAGGCGCCCGACTTGCATCTGGCAACGCCGCCTACACATAGTTCGAAGAGCTGTGCCAAAAACACAGAAAACAATACAATACAATACGAAATAAAAAAAAAAAACAATGTGTAATGAAGAAACCAAACGAAGTACATACATAACATAAAAATTAAACACAATAAAAAACTGAAAACTATTAATTTGTGCTTAAACGCAACGTTGTCGCCGCAATGCGGCAATAACAATACAAAAACAAAAACAACAGAAACAGCAGCAGCAGCAGCGGTGGCGGCGGTGGCGGCGGCGGCGGCGGCAATAACAACAACAACAACAACAACAACAACAACAAAACTCGTGACTGACAAGCGCAAAGCTTCGGCGCGCTCTCTGCCGTGTAATTTCCCTACAATTATCGCACGTCGTCGCTCTCAGCAGCAGCAGCAGCAGCGTCGTCGTCGTCAGCGTCGGCAGCGACGTCGACAGCGGCAGTTGGACCGCGGGCGGGCAGCACGGGCTTAAGGCCAATCAACGCAGCAAATTTTCAAACAGTACATTTTTCGAAGCTGAGTCGAACCGATTGGAGCTGCTGCACAATAACAACACAGCCCACAATAACTGTGACCTATACGAACGCCGAGGCACGCGGGCTTCGACCTGTACCTAAGCGGCCCGCTCGCTCAATTTGCACGCCAGTGATAACTAGCAGTCGGCAGTAGCAGCAGCAGCAGCAGCAGCAGCGGAAGAACAGTTAGTTAAGAGTTAACAGTTACCAGTTGGACATTTAGCCATGATGCAGTGGATTTTTGCTCTGGCACTGTTACCGTTAGTCGCCCAGGGCTACATTTTTAAAGAGGATGAAAGCTTCCTGCAGCTGCCGCATTACACTAGCCAGGAGCAGCTGGAAGATCTGTTTGCCCGGCTCGAGAAGGCCTATCCGGAACAGGCGCGCGTTCACAGTATCGGCCGATCGCTGGAGGGGCGCAATCTGTTGGCACTGCAAATCTCGCGCAACGCACGCCAACGACCGCTGCTGACGCCGCCCGTCAAATACATTGCCAATATGCACGGCGATGAGACGGTCGGGCGGCAGCTGCTCGTCTATTTGGCCCAATATCTGTTGGGCAATTTCGAGCGTAGCCTGGAGATTGGCCAGCTGGTGAATACCACCGACATATTTCTGATGCCCACCATGAATCCCGATGGCTATGCCCTGTCCCAGGTACGTGCGCTGTCGCTGTCGCTGTCGTCACCTGTTTCCAGCAGTAAAATCAAACAAACAAAACAAAACAATACAAAAAAAAAAAAAAAAAAAAAAGACAATGAAGCAGATTAAATAATCGCATCGTGGAAAAATCGATAAGTGTGAAATTTCAGACAGACCAACCGCCCGACCACCGCCCGCCCGCCCGCCCGTGCCGCAGCTGCGTCTGCCGCATTTGTAGAATTTTTCCTGATGCCAGCGCTGACGTCGCGGCGTAACGGCTTCACAGCGCGTCGCTGCTGTTGCGCACTTGCGATTTGATTGCGTTAGGGCACAATTCTCACTCTCTCTCCCTCTCTCTCTGTCTGTCGCACGCCCCATTGTTGTTGACATATTGCGAAAGCTTGTTGCTGTTGTCTCTGAGTCGTACACTTGTTTTGTTTGCAATTAACCGTTGGGCGGTTCGGCTCTAGTAAGCACACCACTACACATGCAAGCATATGTTCATGTTCACACACACACACACACACACACACAGCCATATTGCGATAATTATGGCTATCGATATTCATTCTATAATGTTTGGCACGCACACACATACATACATGCATGCATACATATGTATGCATATAGAAACAAATAATATCGATATTAATTTAATGCAATTTTGCATTCAACCCCTCTGCTCACACACACACACACATACACAGGCTGCTGTGCTGCTGCTATCAATATTGATTTCGCCATAAATACCCCTCGCACTCATTTGCATGGCGCCGTGCGGGTTATTTTCGCCAGCTTATGCTGGTGTACCTCCAAAATTTTCGCTTGGCAATTTCGCCGCTATTTTTGGCAATTGCCCGACGCACACAACTCAACTGTGAATAGAATAGAAATTTCCCCGGATACAGGGATTTTTCTATATTATTTGTTTTTTTTTTTTAGTGTCCACTTTGTGTGATCGGCCATTGTGACTAACCTACATACGCAACACTGTATACAGGCATACGTTAATGTGCATGCATATATGCATGTATATACATATGTGTGTGTGCGTGTATTTATTCTGAACGTGCACGTTATTTGTTTGTTTATTAATGCAATCGAGTCGCGCCAATTGACTCGCCCCGTCTCGCTTGTACGTTCACACCGATTGCCGATTGATTGGCACTTGCTCCAATTGGGAATTGCGCCAATGTGCTTCTGATTGGAAACAACAGCTGAGCTCGATCGTAACTTGATTTCCCTCTTACGGCAAATGCATTGATTATGGACACTGTTGCAAAAGCTCACCTGACTGTCATATTAAAGACAAGTTTGGTCAACTCTTTGGGAGACGCGCGCGCGTCCGGCATGCCAAATACGTTTGTCCGCCTGCAAAAGCCACAAGGCCAGGGGCGGGCGCAGGTCTTCGTGCTAATAATAATTCACGTAACTTAATGAAGTAACCAAATTTACTGACTCTCTCTCTCTCTCTTCCGCTTTGTGTCTGGCAGGAGGGCAACTGTGAATCGCTGCCAAATTATGTGGGACGCGGCAATGCAGCTGGCGTCGATCTGAACCGTGACTTTCCGGATCGCCTGGAGCAACAGCATGTGAATCAGTTGCGGGCACAAAGCCGGCAACCGGAAACGGCCGCGTTGGCCGAATGGATTGTGAGCAAACCGTTTGTGCTATCGGCCAATTTTCATGGCGGCGCCGTCGTTGCAAGCTATCCGTACGACAATTCACTGTAAGTGTCCGGCTAAAGCGGCCCCAATCGAAATCCTTAGCCAAACTTGGCACATGCAATACGCAATATTTGTAGGGCGCACAACGATTGCTGCGAGGAGAGCCTCACGCCGGATGATCGCGTCTTTAAGCAGCTGGCGCACACATATTCGGACAATCATCCGATAATGAGGCGTGGCAATAACTGCAACGACAGCTTTGCGGGCGGCATCACCAACGGCGCCAACTGGTACGAGCTGTCCGGCGGCATGCAGGACTTTAATTATGCATTCAGCAATTGCTTCGAGTTGACCATTGAGCTATCCTGCTGCAAGTTTCCGGCGGCGAGCAGCCTGCCCAGCGAATGGGCGCGCAACAAGCGTCCATTACTGGAGCTGCTGAAGCAGGCGCACATCGGCATCAAGGGTCTGGTGCACGATGCCAGCGGCTATCCCATACCGGATGCTACCATCATTGTCTCCGGTCTCGAGGATAAGCCCATACGCACCTCAAAGCGCGGCGAATACTGGCGCCTGCTTACGCCCGGCATTTACAGTGTCTACGCGGCCGCCTTTGGGTAAGTCAATAGCAAGGTCATTTCATTATGAATGCTTCTGTATATCCTCGCTCTCCCTCTCTCTCTCTCTCTCTCTCTCTCCCGTGCAGTTATCAATCGAGCCCAATGCAACAGCTGCATGTGACCAATGAGAATGCGGAGGCGCTGCGCGTCGACTTCAAGCTGACGCCCGTCGAGAGCAACTTTGATGGTATTAGCAGTTATTACAATCCATACTTTTTTAGGCATTAAATGCGGCCCCCCCTCCCCAACTGCAACTGCAACTGCAACGGCAATGGCAATGGCAATGGCAATGGCAACAATGATTCCACATCTTCTTACTGCATACTGCACCAGCTGCATCGGTCAATTGCCTAACACTAGTTGAAGCATTGTTAACACTAACATTTGTAACATTTGTCACGCCCACAAACTAATGCACGCCCATCGCACACACACACACACATAGACACCGTCTAACACACACATTTTTCTTTTGTATATTTTTATTTTTTTTTTTGCTGCATTTACATAAAGTTATCGTCTTTGTTTTTGATTTCGCTTACATTTTTTTCATTTCAATATCTTATTTTCATTCAATTTTTGTCTCTTTTATCTACTGCCAGCCGCGTTTAAGTTCTCTTAAACACACGCTCTCTCCCACGCTCTCTCCCTCTCTCTCTCTCTCTCTTCCTTTTTATTGAGTGCATATCAATTTGTTGACAGAGAGAGAGAGAGAGAGAGAGAGAGAGGGAGAGGGACAACAATATTTGATTTGTATATATGAATAGGATATGACAACCCCCCTACCCCCCGCCCCCTTCCCCTCCTTCAGCCCGCCTGCAATCAAACGAGCCATAAAATGGCCAGAACGCACACCGAATACCCTGCCCACACTCTCAATCATAATTATATATATATATATATATGTATATCTGTCTATATATTATCATATTATTTAGAAGCAAGTAAAACCATGTGTAAAAATTATATAAACCCAACTAAATATCTAACCAAAATAACCTTATATACATAAACATATAAACCCTAAATATCTCCTCAGATATATATACACATACATATGTAGATATATATATATATATATATATATATATATATATATATGTGTATATATACGTGCAGCATATGTTAACAGAAGAAGATTGTTAAAATGTTATTCCTTTTTTGTATGCGAGCAACAGAAACGTCTGAAACATTGTTAACATATATTATACACATAGAAGAATCAAATATATAGATGAAGATGACAAGGCACAAAATCGAACAAAATAGTAATATATATACGAAATATCTGATAATGGCATTAACAAAGCAAACAAATATATATTTATATATACGAAAAAAGGAAAAACAAAAAAAAAAAAAAAAAAAACGAAAAAAAACGAAAAAAAAAAACAAACAAAAGGAATAATAGCCAAAATAAAATTTTTGATTTTTGCGTAGTGCGTTTTATTTTTCTATGCAAGCCCGAAAATCCCATAAAAAAAAAAAATGAAAATATAAATTAAATAAACTAGAACAAATGAAAATGAAATCAATCGCAAACAATTATTATACATATTATATAATGCACATTTATTTTCAACTTTTCTTCAAACTAGATTTTATGCTAAAGTATTTTAAATTTAAATATTGCTCGTATATCTAAAGATTATCAATATATATATACATATATATAAAAATTTTAATATGATATATAAAAAATATATATACACATTTACAAGATGGTTCATAGCTGGTTCACAGCGCTGGCCAAAGAAGCGGAACTAGTTCCATTTTTGTCCTTTTCTTTTCTGTTCTTTTCATTTATCTTTCTTCTCAAACAAGTCTCTCTTGACGAAATGTAAATTTGAACTCAGGGCGTGCAAATGTTTTAGCAAATATATATATGTATTCATTTGAGCTAGTTTCTATGCTAATTGTTTGCCTTATTAATCAATCACTCGATCCCGATGCGGAACTAGTTCAACTTCTTTGAGGTTATGTTTAGCTTAAGCAATACGTTTCCTATATACCACATATATATATATATATATTCAATTAGAGCCATTCAAACTCAGGGTCTGGCGGGTCTTGCGGGTGTTTTATTGCCAGTCGTGTGACCGTTGTGAACTTTAGCCAAAAACTTAACTCAATTTAAGTACAACTTATTTCTTTTGTTCTCGAAACTCTGTATTAAATAAATAATTATTGCAAGCAAACTTTAAATTCGTTAATTGCTTTTCAACTGGCGCCTGGCTTCATTTACTTTACTTTATTATATATGTATATATGTGTATTTCTTTTCTTTTCTTAGATTTATTTCATTTAATATTTTAAGTTTTTGGGCTGGTGTTTTAAGTCCGTCCCCCCCCCCCCCCCCCCCTCCCCTTCTCCCACCCTGCCACTGGCACTTCCTTGTGCGCGTCTTTAATCCTGAAATTCTGTTTCCATCTTTGCCGCAGGCAACTTTCGCAAACAGAAAGTGGAGCGCGCCGAGCCGCCGGAACAGCTGAAGCAACAATACGATGGCTTTCTCACGCCCACAAAATTCGAGCATCACAATTATGCGTCCATGGAGAGGTGAGTTGTGCGCTCCTCAGATCTGATCGATTTATGATTTGTTGTTCATTTCAATTGCAGCTATTTGCGCAACATGAGCGCCAGCTATCCGAGCTTGACGCGGCTCTATAGCATTGGCAAGAGCGTGGAGGGCAGGGATCTGTGGGTGCTGGAGATCTCAACAACGCCGGGCAGCCATGTGCCGGGCGTGCCCGAGTTCAAGTATGTGGCCAATATGCATGGCAACGAGGTTGTCGGCAAGGAGATGCTACTGCTGCTGACCAAATATCTGCTGGAGCGCTATGAGAATGATGAGCGTGTGACGCGACTGGTGAACGGCACACGGATGCACTTCCTCTACAGCATGAATCCGGATGGGTATGAGGTGTCGCGCGAGGGCGATCGCACCAGCGGCCTGGGTCGACCCAATGCCAATCAGGTGGATTTGAATCGCAATTTTCCGGATCAATATGGCACGGATAAATACAATAATAAAACCGAGCCGGAGGTGGCCGCCGTCATGAACTGGACGCTCTCGCTGCCTTTTGTGCTATCCGCAAATCTGCACGGCGGCTCCCTGGTGGCCAATTATCCGTTCGATGACAATGAGAACGATTTCAATGATCCGTATGCGCGGCTGCGCGACGCCAGCATCAGCGGACGCCGTCTGAATCCCACCGAGGACAATGAGCTGTTTCGCCATTTGGCGCTGGTCTATTCGCGCGCCCATCCCACCATGCATCTGGGCAAGCCGTGCGCCCTCTTCCAGAACGAGCTGTTCGCCGACGGCATCACCAACGGCGCCCAATGGTACAGCGTGACGGGCGGCATGCAGGATTGGAATTATGTGCGCGCCGGCTGCCTGGAGCTGACCATCGAGATGGGCTGCGACAAGTACCCACTGGCCAAGGAGCTGCCGCAGTACTGGCGCGACAATCGCGAGCCGCTGCTGCAGCTGATCGAGCAGGTGCATCATGGCGTGCACGGCTTCGTGCGCAGCAGCATCGGCACACCCATAGCAGGCGCTGCCGTCGGCATGGACGGCGGCAATCATAGCACATACAGCGGCACCTTCGGCGACTACTGGAAGCTGACGCTGCCCGGCCGGCACAATGTGACCGTTCTGGCCGACGGCTTTGCGCCGCTGCGCGTCGAGGTCGAGGTGCCCGCCGCGGAGCCCTTTGGCATGCGCCTGGACGTGACGCTGATGCGCGACGATCCACAGCATTGGGCATCCGCCAACGATTTCCGGATCATCGAGAATGTGGTCAACACCAGATACCATACCAATTCGGAGTTGCGCAATCGACTTGCCGAGTTCGAAAATCAGAATCCGCAAATCGCCAGCTTCGGCTACGCGGACAACGAGTTCAGTCGCCACTTCAACTACCTCAAGCTGACCTCCAATGTGAGTACGCATCATCTATATCAGATGCATTTCCTGCTGCCCTAGAGCGGGGATTCTATCGGAACCCCCCCCCTTGGGAAAATGCATTCAAAAGATGTCTGAATCATGTTCAAGTGCTAGACTAGATGCGGTAGAGGGAGCTTCTCATTTTGGTTCGATATCGATAAATATCGATAAATATCGAATTTGGGGCTAGCTAGAGAAGAAGAAGCAGGCCTCGAGATAGGCAGAGGTTCAATCTATCTTTTAATCAGTCTGACTAAAGCCCTCTTCTTTAGTTTTAATCAATTAGATGTGAAGTTAGTTTCTAGATTTGAGGTTAGTTTTTTGATGTGAGGTGAGTTTCTAGATGTGAGGTGAGTTTCCAGATTTGAGGTTAGTTTTTAAATTTGTTTTGATTTGTGGTTAGTTTCTAGAACTGAGGTTAGTTTCTAGATGTGAGGTGAGTTTCTAGATGTGAGTTGAGTTTCTAGACGTGAGGTGAGTTTCTAGATTTGAGGTTAGTTTTTAAATTTTTTTGATTTGAGGTTAGGTTCTAGAACTGAGGTTAGTTTCTAGATGTGAGGTGAGTTTCTAGATGTGATGTTGGATTTGCGCACTCAAACAGTCATGAGGCTACCCTCTGAATGCAAAGCTATATTGACTTGAAATGCGAATGTCCCGACTAAGATACCTTAAAAGCAATCTTTAGTTAATGCCCACAGCAACTTCTGATCAAGCTGGAATCTCTCTCTCTCTTTCTCTCTCTCTCTTTCTCTTCATAGATTGGCGAGCCGGAGGAGCACAAGTACAAGCTGCTGGTGATCAGCTCGCTGTTCGACACGGCCGCACCGCTGGGCCGTGAGATAATGCTGAATCTGGTGCGGCATTTGATCGAGGGCCACAAGCTGCAGGAGGCGTCCGTGGTGCAGCTGCTGCAGCGCAGCGTCATCTACTTTCTGCCGCAGACGGAAAAGTTCGAGGAGATCTTTCGCATGTACAATGCCAAGTAAGTGGGCTTCTTAAAAAAAACTGTGCATTTAATTAACTTGTGATGCAACTCCACAGCAATTCGGTGTGTGATCCCATGCTGCCCGACGAGCTGGCCGAGCGCATACTCAGCCCGGAGACGGAGCCGGCGCGGGATGTGCTGTTGCAGTTTTTGCGCAGCGAACGCTTCGATCTGCTGCTGACCTTCAGTGCGGGCAGCTCAGAGCTGGGCTATCCGCGCGGCGACTCCATACTCGAGAAGTTCGCCCACAGCATCCAGCGCACAGAGTTCAACTATTCGCCGCTGCAGTGCAGCAGCTCCGCCACACGCCAGCTGCATCGGGAGGCAACGGAACGTTTGAGCAATCTATTCTACAGATTGTACAATTTGCCAATGTATACGCTGGGCTTGTCCTGCTGCCGCATGCCCGCACACGGCCAGATTGGCGCCGTCTGGCGCACCAATATCGAGAAGATACGCAACTTTTTGGGCCTGGTCCAGACCGGCATTACGGGCCTGGTGCAGAACGATAAGGGCCAGCCGTTGCGCGAGGCATTCGTCCGTCTGCTGGAGCATCCGTCCGTTTACAATGTGACTAGAAATGCGGCACGCTTCCAGCTGATGCTGCCCAGGGGCATCTATGGGCTGGAGGTGAGCGCGCCCAACTATGAGTCACAGATCGTCAAGACGCAGGTGCAGCACGGCATGCTCAGCGATCTGGGCGCCATCAAGCTGCACGGCTACACACTGATCAGGGGCGAGGTCACCGAACTGAATGCCAAGCCCGCGCCCAGCGGCATTGGCGGCACCACCAGCATATCGGGCCTTGTGCTCGACGATAGCAATCATCCCGTGCGCAATGCCAAGGTCTCTGTCATCCGGCCCGCCGGCCTCAGCCATGTGCGCAATTTCACCAACAGCCTGGGCGAATATCATCTGTCGGCGGTGCCGCTGGGCGCCGTCACGCTCAAGGTGGAGGCGCCGCGACATTTTGAGGCAACGCGCGATCTTCGGCTGCTGGCGCAGTCGGGCCAGCCCACCGAGAACGTTGTCTTCCATCTCAAGTTCAATGCCCATGTCTTTGGCCTGCCGCGTTTTCTCTTCATCATTGTTGCCAGTGTCCTGATCATTGTGGGCGTGGTCCTGTGTGTTCTGTGCGCTCAATTCTGGTTCTATAGACGGCATCGCGGCAAGATGCCCTACTACAATTTCTCGCTGCTGCCGCAAAAGGGCAGGGAACAGTTCGAGCTGGACGACGATGCCGGCGACGACGGCGAAACCGAGCTCTTCCGTTCGCCCATCAAGCGTGAGTAGAGCCCAGACACTGGCACACACAGGCACTAATCCTTAACCTTGGTATCTTACAGGCGGCATGACCATACAGCCCTACTTCGATGAGGAGCAGCTGGAGCATATACTGCACACGGATGATGACGATGACGACGATGAGGATGTGGTTGGCGTTGGGATTGGGGTGGAGCGCGAGCGGGAGCGGGAGCGGGAACAGGAGCCGCAGCTGGATGCGGCCGATGAGAGCGGCGATGAGATTGTCATGTTGCATCAACACAATCGGCGCAGGCAATAGAAAGGGACAGCAACACACACACACACACACACACACACACACACACAACATAACTGTGATTCAAAAGTTTTCAAAAATCAAGCGCTCTACGATAAACTAAATATTTTTTTTTAATTTGTATATTTTTTTTTTGTCAATTTAATCATGTACATACACACACACACACACACACACATATATATATATATATATATATATATATATATAGACATATAGCTATATCCATATCGACATCCGATGTCTTGCCGTTAAATTGCCGCGAATCTCTGCATAAACAAAAACCTTAAAAAAGTCTAATAAGAAATATATATATATATATATATATATATGTGTGTGTGTGTATATTTATATGCATGTATGTGTGCTGTCCGGTGTTGCCAATGCAGCCGTTTTCCGCTAAACGGATTTAGCGTATTTTGACGACAATCAACAAACTTTGCTCAAATTCGAATTAAGCTATTTTATATATTTTTTTTTTCAAAGCCCTTTTCAACACTGGCTTTAGCTACCTTTTTTTTTGTTGGCAACACTGGCGCTGTCCAAGAACCTAACTGTAACTAATCTTAAGACTGAGCTCCAGCAAATAGAAAATCAAAACAAAAAGCAAAGAAGAAGAAGAAAGTTAAACACACACACACACACACACATACAGCAAGAATGTGTACTTAAGCAATTGAAAACTTTGAAAAAATAACATTCCACATGCCCGGCCTTACAATAATACCAGACCAAAATCCTTATATCTATATATATAATATATATATATATATAGAATAAAAATAAAGCATATCCAATTTACCAGCTGGCAATATATATAATTATAAATGAAACATTTTTAACATATTTCTAACGAACATTCAATCAAATGTGCAGGCTTTTGATATTATACAGAGCGTAAGCGCCCGATTGAATAACTATATATATATATATATATGCATATATCTATAGCTATAAGAATGCACGATTTGAATACCAATTTATATATATTTCGCACTTTATGCTTATGAATTATATTCGAAATGGTGCACACTCACCCAAATCGAAAAAAGATAATCTAAAAATATGTCTATATAGCTATGCATATGTACATATCTGGCGATGTTGCTATCAATATTTATCTAACTTTAAGACTAATATGCAATATTATTTAAATAAATACGAGTATGTACATGTAGCGCACGCGCACATTATTTTTGGGGGCTATCAAAATAACCCCCCCCCCACAAGACAAGAATTATGCCTAGTCATAAAGAGATATGCTCAGCTTTATAGATTGAAATGCGAGAGCTTAGACGGTGTCGCTGTGTCGATTACTAAATGCCCTCACAAACGAAATAATTCGAGTTTACGTTTCTTACGTTTGTGTTTCAAAAACCTTTTGCAACACTGGAAATTTGGAGAGCCTAACCCTACTTTTGACCACAGTACAGTTATGTGCAAAGTATTCACCCGAAAGCCTGTAAATCTTAGCTTGTATAGAAATATATAGAGTGCATATATAGAGTTCCATTTGAATCCATGCCAAGTCCAGTGTTGAATATGAGCTGAAAGTAACATAACCTTAAAACCGGATGCAAAACTTTCTTCTAGCTTTTAATAGATTATAAAGCAGAAATAGATGTTTCGTTAAATTGCAATTGAGCTGTGCCAAGCCAAAACATTCAGATTGCCGCGTTCCATAGGCGTTGCTCGGCTGCACATACCCTGTACGCTGGCTGTGCCAATGAATGTATATACCCTGTAAAAACAACGAAAACATGCTGCGATCAGTTGGCCAAAGACAATGTAAACAAACGCGCTCAAAGTTAAATCAAGTTTGAGGCGCACATTCATAGACTCGGATGTACAGAGTTGTACATGGCCAGGATCAAGGTTATCGCGACCAGCTGCTATCAGCCACATGGAAGATGCCCTTATCTGCGGGCAGTGCGCCGCTTCTGGGTAGACGGGGGGGGAGGGGGCGCGATGCGAGGTTTATCAGCGGACAGCACAGCCAGATGATAGTTGACAGCGGCGAAAGTGAGTGGCGACAGCTCAGTTGTCAAGTGCCGAGCGACCGAGACACAGACAGAACTGGCAGCATGTGGTGGACGCGTAAATTGGCCAACAAATGGCTGCAGCGACGCTGCCTGAGCGCGGCGTGCGAACAGAATCGGCTGGGCATTATCGGGGTGCCGTTCGCCAAGGGGCAGACCAAGCAGGGTGTCGAGCTGGCGCCGGATCTGTTGCGACAGAACAGGCTGCGCCAGGTGCTGCAGAGCAGCGACGGTAAGCTGTTGGAAAGAAGATGGCGTCGATGGAGATGAAAAAGAAAAAGAAAAAAAAGAAAAATTCAGTTTGATTTGTTTGTATCGTTTATTTGCCTATCGATAATTGCGCCTATCGATAACACAGAGCGACTGCTTATAACGGACTACGGCAATTTGCAGTACGCCGTAGACGAGTCGCTGCTGCAACAGCAGCGCCAGCATTACCATCACATACACAACTATGCGGACTTTATGGCCTGCAATCTGGCCCTGATCGGGCAGGTGCAGCTGATGCTGCGCGAGAACGCCCAGTTCCTGGCCATTGGCGGCGATCATGCCATTGGCTTTGGTGAGTGCGATAGCTGATTGATTGATTGATTGATTGATCAATTGTTTGATTGACTGCTCGATATTGTGTGTTCAGGCTCCGTGGCGGGTCATTTGCAGCATACGCCGAATTTATCGCTGGTCTGGATCGATGCGCATGCGGACATCAATTTGCACAGCACCTCGCAGTCGGGCAATATACATGGTATGCCCGTTTCGTTCCTTCTGCCGCAGCTGCGCGCCACCTGGCAGCATGCGGCGCTCGACAAGATTGCGCCCAATTGGTGAGTGCTGTTCTCTCTCTCTTTTATGCTTTTCAACTTTTCGAATATAACTCTTTGTTCTGCTCTTTATTACATTTTGCTATCGTTATCGTTATCGTTATCGCTATGGTTATCGTTATCGTTATCGTTATCGTCGCTTACAGCTATAACACACAACATATACGCACTGTGCTTCTTCTTCTTCGTGCACGTGCAAAACTCTTAAAGTTAGGTTATGTTCTAATTGGAATTGTACGCCAGCTCGCTTACGTTCTAATTGGAACTGGCGGCCAGTTCTCTTATCACAGTTTCTTAAGTATTTGGTTTGGTTTTTAGTTTTCGATTTATAGATTTTGATTTGTTTGTCGTTTCTTTCTTCTTCTTCTTCTACTACTTCTACTTCTTTCTTTTCTTTTTTGTTTTTTTTTTTTGTTTTTTGTTTTTTGTAAATTGCGTTGGGTCTCAGTCTTAAGTTTTTGTGTATTTTTGGTTTGTTTCTTAGTTTTATTTAATTTGCATAACATTATTTTGTTGCAATTTTACTTTCTTCACGTTTCTTTTTTTTTTGGCAGTTTCTGTTACATGAATTTCCTTAGGAACCTAACCATAAACAGAAAAAAGAACACAAAATTGAAAGTGAAAAAGAAAAACAAGTCGAAAACAAAAAAAAAAAAAACAAATTTGATAACGAACAAACAAATAAATATATACCTCTAATATATACACTATACATATATATATATATATAAATATATATATATATACTGTGTGGCGCGTGTTTAAGAGCCTAGCCTAGCGTAAATAAGGAAATCGAAAAGAGAAGTAAACAAATCGTATACATAGTCCAATTGGATTCGAATGCGTCAATTGGATTCGAATATATAATGCTAATTGGAACGTTTGCGTTCTACTAAAAGCTTCAAAATCAACAGACTATACATATATATATATATAGATATAGATATATCGGAACGAACTACAAATAAACGCAATGCACAGCTCAGCGTATCGTTGATCAAAAAAAAAAAATAATAATATATATATATATATATATATATATGTATATGACAAAAACAAATATCAACAGATTTTTCGGATGGGGATAAAAATTATCAAAACGAAAAGCTCGCTACGTTCAACTTGATCTGGTTTTGGTGCATAATGTTTGGTTGGGCGCTGGGCGTGTCGGGTGGTACCCCCCCCCCCCCTCCCCCCACCAACCCGACACCGCCACCGCACACCGTTGACCCCGGTGCTGGTGCTACAAAACAAATCAAATCAAATCGAAACCGAAAACCATAAATTCAAAAATGTTCTAGCTTAAACTTAATTGTAAATCGCCTGGCATACGTTAAAAGTAGCTTGTACTTCTTCTTCTTCTTCTTCTTCTTCTGCTTTTGCTTTTGCTGCTGCTTCTTCTGCTGCTTCTTCTGCTTCAGCTTGTTCTTCTTTGCTTACATAATAATTAAGATAATAATTAAGTATTTAGGAGTAAAATTTTATGCGATTCATATGAAACTTAAAATTATCAGATCACAAAATATGAGGCTAAAACTTCAAAATATAAACTCTTATCAAACTTGTGGACAGAGCGAGCGAGAGAGAGAGAGAGAGAGAGAGGGGTGTGTGTGTGGTGGAAAATAAATCGAGAGTTACACTGAAAGAAATCAAAATGTATTAGTGTGTGCGTGTGTGTGTGTGTGTACACAATACAAATACTACAAGAAGAAAAAAGTCGAGAACATATTTCATATATGAAAATCAACTAAAGCTCAATTCTTAACTGGTTTATTAGGGCGTTGGGGGCGTGGTCTGTGTTTCGCGGAACGCCGGAACGAAAATATTTGGAAGAAGTTAAAACTTTCGCTCGTTTATTTTTTCTAAATATTTTCTTGAATATTTGTAAAATGCGTTGAAAGGAAAATATTAAGGATATTTTTATTTCGAGATTTTCGAACTCTTGGGGAACATTTTGTGAGCATTTTGAAGAGCTGTAGATAAATGTAAATTGAAGATTTGTAGCTGGCTTTTGGAGAGTTAAACTAACTATGGAAAAAGCGGACTACTTTCAAAATGAAAGCTATGTAAGGGTATTGCAGCTTCGGCTAGCCGAAGGAAATCAAGGAAATTACAATACGTGTGTGTGTGTGCGCGTGTGTGTGTGTGTGTGTGTGTGTGTGGATTAAAGATAAACATATATATATATATATTATGCGTATGTAAATAAGTATGTAATTACAATCAATATCGAATGAATCATATATAATAATTATACAATTAGTAATTATTGTGTTTGGTTTTTTGTTTTTCTGTTTGACTTTACTTTTTTTCATCGTTTTTTTTTTTTTTTTTTTTTGTGGCAATTAATTAATTAACTAATTCAAGTTAAACATGTAATTAATGTAAATGTTAAATGTCAAATTCAATTGAACAAATCGAACAACAACACACGCCTGAAAATAAATCAAGAGAAAGAAACAAATTAGAAATATGCATACTGTTTTTTTTTTCAGTGTTTTTTTTTTTTTTTTTTATTAATTTTTTGAGGTTAGCTACAATAGAAAAAAGAGTAGGAAAAAAACCATTTTTGAAGTCAAAACTCATCATGGGCGATGTTTATTATTGAGAAAAATCAAATATTCAAATTTTCAACGCTGTACAGAGGAAAGCAAATCAAATTATATATATATATATATATTAGCCTGGATAAATGTTAATTTGTTCGACGGGGGCGCGGGGCGGGGGCGGGTGGGCGTTGGGCTTATAGAAAAACTCTCAGTTGAAATCGTTTTACTTACCGGAAATAAAATCACATCTTAAAAACAATAAAAATCTTTTTCGAGCTACAACAACAACAACAACAACAAACTGAAAGAGTGGTTGGGTGTGGGGGTGGGGGGGGGGGGGGGTAAGACATATATATATATATAGAAGAAAACAAGAAGAAAAAACATATTTAACTAGACTACGATTTGGTTTTGGATATGATTCCATAAAATCCATATATAGGGATAAGTCTATATGCGGGGCATATACACTGCGAGAAATCGAATGGCAGTCTGGCTGGAGAATTCGAACTGGAGAAGAGGCGAGCTTTGTTTTGTATAGGTTTTGTCAGTTTTTGGCTAACTTACACACTAAAAAAAAAAAGAAAACAAAATTCTTTTGTACACTGCGCAAAAATAAAAATAAACATACATATATACGCTTCATATATAAGTTGTATAAACACGGAACACTTTGTTGGTATTTTGGAGACTGTAGCACAACAACTGAAACAATTTGGAGAAAAAGTGTGTGTGTGTGTGTTTGTGTGTGTGAGAGAGTTAGCAAAAGTTACACTGTAAAAAAGAATCAACTGTATTTCTTACAAATCACAAAAGTTCAATAAAAAACAACCGCAAAAAAAAAAAAACAAAACAAAACTGATGTCGCGTTGCCTGCAAAATGTTGTACAACAAAGAGAGCGAATCAACCAAAGAGACTGGGAGAGAGAGAGAGAGAGAGAGCGCGTTAAGAAATCATAGCGTACGAGTGGGAAGGCAACAGCTGAGAGGCGGCTAGACAAAACTAGTGACAGCAGACGGCAGATGAAAGAGAGCGAGCGAGCGCGAGAGAGAGAGAGAGAGAGAAAACTGAACGACAAACAAATGTTGAACTCAACGAAACAAATGACTTAACGTAAGAGTAAAGAACGAAAGCGAAAGAAATTGGAAAACGAGAGAACGAAACACGTGAACATCGATGTGGGCTAAAGAAAAACTTGTTGAAGGAAAACTAGGAAAACTTGGAAAACTGAAAAGTGAACTGAACCAAGTTTTGTGTATTTTGATATGCAAAGCAAGAAAAACTCATAATCATATATTTTGCAAATACATTTATAATATAAATTGTTGGTTTTTTTTTTTTTTTTGTTTTCATCTTTTTGGTTGCATTGTTTTCCATTTTGTATGTTGAAATATCATTTGAAATGTTTGGATAAATATTATTAATTAATTGATATAAATATGTTAATAAAAAAATTAAATAGTTTCATCATCATCATCATCGTAATCATCATCGTAATGATCGTAATGATCGTAATCATTTTGCATGTATAATATACATTATATAGACTATATATCGGGCGTATTGTATGTTATGGGTTTCTGTTTTGGTATTTCTTTTGTTTAAACATACTTTCTTGTAATTTGTTTAATTATTTGCTGTTATATATATATATATATATATATATATATATATATTATTTTTTTTTTGCTGCTTGTTTTGGTTTTAGTTCTTTAGGTATTTCAATTGTTCGTTTCTGTGTGTGTTGAACGAACATTTCATATATATATATTTAAATAATAAGCGCATATTACTAGAGTTTATACGATAATTAAGCGTAAGACTAAGGCTAACTAATCATAATTTATAATCAATTCAATTAAAATCAAAGTATTCTTCTCGTTTGCACACAAAACAAAATTCATAATATCGCATTTTGGTAAAAGAAATTGCAACTCTTTTGTTTTTTCGTTCAGTTTCGTTAAGTCGCGGTTCGTGGAATGTGCCAAGACACAGACAGAGTGAGTGTGTGAGTGTGAGAGTGAGAGAGGAGGAGGAGGGGGAGAGAGAGAGAGGATAGTGTATGTGCGTGTTAGAGTTAAGAGAGTCAACGAAATTAAATACTAAGAAATGTGTTTGTGTGTGTGTGTGTGTGTGTGTGTAAGAGAGAGTTAAGAGAATTAACAATTACGCCCGAGTACGGCCGCGATCTTTTTTGACTAGGCACGCCCACCTTAATAACAAAAGGGGCGCCAGTTGTGTAGATGAACGGGAATGTTTCGAGCAGTTGAGATCATTTATTTAATTGCTGGCTTGACTAGCTTTAGCTGGACTGGAATGCATCAATTCCAAGCGTCCATATATAACACATGTGTATGCTCCGCAGAGCGAAGACAGAGGCAGCAGTGGGGAGGGGGGAGGGATACACACAAAGAACGTTTACGAATGGGGTGGGAAGCAAGAGAGATAAAGAGAGAGCGAGAGCGAGACAAATTAAAGGTAACAAAGTAAAACGAAAGTATAAAAAGAATCGAAAATAATACAAGAGTCACACAAGAGAGAGAGAGAGAGAGAGAGAGAGAGAGAGCGAGAGCGAGAGAGCGAAAGAAACGAAAAAGGAAAACAAAAAACCAAAAAAAAAAAAAAATCTGCGAAAATTGTTCAAATGTTGTTTTTTTATTGAAAAATTAATAATTATTATTATTTTGCGCTATTTGTTGTTGCTTGCTTTGTTCTTGGCAAATTAAAGAAAAAAAAAAATAAACAAAAAAACAATATTCAATCAAAATTATAAAAATCATAAAATTATACATAAATATAATGAGTAATAAACATAATCGTTAAAAGAAATCAAATCGAAAGAAAACTTTTTGAAAGAGAAACAAAAATTATAAAAAATAAAATCAATCGAAACACAATTTCAATACACAAAGTTCTCTTCATAAACATTACATATTAGATACGCATACATCTACATATATGTGCCGGCTAGGGTATCTGTGTGTGTGTGTATGTGTGTGTGTTTAGGGCAATGACAGAGTATACAAGAAATTATAATTTTAAATCATAAATAAATACATAAAATATTCAAAGTTTTAACATAAATCATGAAAGAGAAATTCAATTTTGCAATGTTGAAAAACGCCGCAGCAAATGTTAAGTGTGAGAGAGAGAGAGAGAGACAGAGACTGAAGAGAGCAGCTTAAGCTGATCTGGCAATGCTGCCGCCGCTGTCAGTGTGTGTGTGTGTGTGTGTGTGTGCGGGTGTGTGTGTGTGTGCACTGCGCTCTCTTCTTATTTTGTGTATTCTCTTCTTATTTTTTTTTCGTTCAAATTAAAAGAATTCATTTGCATTTGAATTTAAAAATTAATTATAAAATACAATAAATAATATTCATGTTATGCTGCTTTTTGTTTCTGTTGTTGTTTGCTTTGTTTTGTTTGTTTTTTTTTTAGACTTAAAGTTTACGAAAAAAATTATGTATATATATATATAGTTAGATATAAATAGTTATATCAAATTTGCTTAAATACGAAAAATTACACGAAAAAATAATTGTTATATATTGTTGTTGTTGTATAATAATATTAATATATTTTAAGTTACATAAACATAAAAGTTTCTTTCGCTTCAACTATTCAATTTGCGTTTCATTCACTTTCTTTTTTTTTTTTTTTTAGTTTTTTGTTGTTGTTGTTTTTTACTTAAGGAAATTATAATTGTAATTAAGCTGAGATGCATGTTTTGTTGTTGTTGTTGTTGTTGTTGTTGCTGCTGCTGCTGCATTTTAAAACTATTGCACAATATTAGAATTACATAATTAATTAATTGTCGAAAAATTAAATAAAATACAAATTATAATTAAAGTTCTTTAAGGTCTGACAAATAAATTAAACAAAATCAAGTACATCATTTCCACTTAATGCTTAAAGTTTGTTTGCTTTCAGTTTCTTTTTGCTCTTTAGCTATACGAATACATGTACATATACACATACACATATATGTACACATACATGTACACATACATGTGCATGCACATGTTCATACACATACATAGAACTAGCAAGAATTATTGCAAATTTGGAGCGCAGCCTGCAAAAGGCAAAAGAATCGCACGCAGCAGACGCTCGCTCTCTGCGCTCTCTCACGCGCTGCGCTGCTCGCTCTCTTGCGCTCTTTTGCGTTTTGCGCTCTCGCGCTTCATTTTTCGTTTAAGAAATCGTTACAGTTACATGGGCGCTGGGCAGGGGGAGGGGGGGGGGGGGGGGGGGGGGGGACATAATACATAATATACGTTCAGTTTTTTGTATACATATAAGTATAAAGAAAATAAATCTTTGGATATTTCGATATTACAAAAAAAAAAAAAAAACAGAAGAAAAATATTATATATAGAGAGAAAACTATTAAATAAATTATAATTTCGTTTCGTGTACATGTGTGTGTGTGTGTGAAAAAAATTGAAAATGTTCAAGAATTTTTTGTTGTTTTGTTTTTTTTTTTTGGGTTTTAGGCTGTCGCGTTCAATTTTGCTATGCTTAAATTTTAACTAGATTTTAAATTTAAGTATTTTTATTACTTTCTTGTTTTTGTTTTGTTTTTGTTTTTCTTAAAGGGTGGCAACTTCGTGACGACATGTTGTTGCTTTTAGGATTTGCTGCTTCTTCCAACTGCTAATTGAGAGTAAACTCTTTGCTATATGTTAGTTAATGGTATATTTAATTAGAATATAATATATATATATATACGTATATATATATAAATTTGCTTTATTTCGTATTGTATATTGAAAATATTTTATTAATATTTTGTGTTTTTTTTTTTTTTTTGTTTATTTGCATTTGTTTGCCTTTTGCCTACATTTTCGACTTGTGTTTTTTTTTTGTATATTTTTTTTTTTTGTTTTTCGCGTCTGCCTCTTCTACATTATGTTCTCCTTGCTCTTCTTCTGCTAGCTTAGTTTGCTGACTAGATTTCTTGTTGCAAATTTTGTTCAAACAAAAAAAATTGTTTTCGTTTAACCTATAATTATGAAAAAAAAAAAAAACAAAAAAAAAATTAAATAAAATAAAAAATAATTATTAATATTGTTTATACATAAGCTTTTCTTGCCCTCTGTTTTTTTTGTTTTTCGTTTAACATTTTCATAATTATTCTTTTGCTTTTTGCTAAGGATCTTGTTCTTTAAGGTTCTTCTTTGTCTGCGTGTGTGTGTAGGTGTGTGTGTGTGTGTGTTTTGAACTTAAAACAGTTGACATAAATGAATTGTTACTAAACATATTGTAGCTACTATAAAGATCAAAATCATTATCGAAATGAATAGACATAGATAAGTTTTGGTTTTTCGTACATAATAATGAAAGCAGAAACATGTTTTTTAAGTCTCTCTTTTGTTTTAAATATACATTAAATAAATATGCATGGCTCTAATAAACTACGAGCGCACTTTATGTTATTGTTGTTGCTGTTGTTGTTGTTGTTGTTGTTAAGGAAACAAAGAAATCATACAAAACGCATAGAGGAGTTGTTTATACCAAAATCGAATTGAAACATAAACTTTTGCAATATCTAAAATTGTAATTCGCAAAATCAAGCCAAACATAATTATTAAATTGTAACTCAGATAAAACGCAAAACGAAATTTCACAAATTCAATTGTGGAGCGGGTTGGAGAGAAAGAGGATATATTATAATTGTTGTTGTTGTTCGGGAGAACAGCCATTAAGCATGGGTTATAATTGCTAATTATTGATGTGGTCTATATAATAATACCCAATACTCTCGCGGCCACTGTAAATGCTGTGCTGTACGGTGCTATATGTATATACACTACTGTACGGTACGTTGCGGCACTGTACTCAATGGCTGGCACGCTACTGTATGCGTTACACTTTCGCCTGGTATGCCTAACGGCCTGGCATGCCGCTGTATACAGTGCTGTGCCATATTATTGTGTACAGTGCGTGTTTCTCGCTTGTTTCTAAGACAGCGGACAAAAACCATCGACTTGAATGGTTTGTTTTTACATTTACTGCGTGTTTCTTAATTTCTTTTTTTTTTTTTTTTTTTAAATTTTTAACAAAAAGTTCACTTACATGGCTAGAAAAACGCTTTGCTAATGATTAGTTTTTTGTTTTGTTTTTGTTTTTTTTTTTTTTGTGGTTTTGTCATTTGTTGTTGTTAAACTTTTTGCCATATAAAAAATGTTGTTCTTCTTGTTTAGTACTGAGTTTTTAGTTTGTTTGGTTTTTTGTGCTACGCTTGCTTCCTCTTCGTCTTCTTCTTCTTCTTCTTTTATATGTTAAACGCTAAAAATATTAGCAATTGGTTACTTGCTGGCCTGAACTATACATTATATAAAGTATATAAGGTATATATGCGTGTATATATAGACATACATATATAGATATAGATATATATCTATATATATATATATATCTATGTATATATGCATATATGCGTATGTATAAATATTATAGTATAAGATTCACTAACAATTATTTACTTTAGTAAAACGTTTCAAATTTGCGCATAAATTATTGTATTACTTTTGCGTTTTCTTTTGCATTCTAACTTCATTCTAACCTTACTTTCTGCACGTTTTTTTTTTTTTTTTTTTTTGCTGTTGCACACTTGTCCCGAAATTTCTAGCTGCGTGTGTTTCTGTGTGTGTGTGACAGAGATAGAGAGATAGAGATAGACAGAGAGAGAGAGAGAGAGAGAGAGTCGGTCGTTAATTTTGTTGCTTTCGCTTGGCTTTCGTTAAGTTAAAGTTATAAAAAACAAACACAAAACATTAAAATCTATATATACCACACACACACACACACACACACATACACATATGTATGTGTTTATGTGTGTGTAGATAGTGTATATATAATTCGTTTCGTTTTCTTATTGTTTTTGTTTTTGTTTTTGTTAATACTGTAGCAGCCTCCTTGTGTCTATGCTTAATATGTTTTTTGTTTTTTGTTTTTAAATACTTTTTGTCAGCCTGTTTGGGAAAACAGACACAAAAAAAACGAACGCTCTCGACTCTACACTGCGAGAAAAGTTGCGGGTATTTGTTTTTTCCTTTTTTTTTTCACACATTTGCATTTTTGTTATATTTTTTTTTTTTTGCTTTTTTTTTGTAGAAAAATTGGAGTGTAATTAACAGCTTTTGGTTTGTTGTTGTTGTTGTTTTTTTTTTTTTGTGTGTGTTTTGTTTCGCATTTTGTTACTGGAAGATTTCATTGCTGCTTACTTAGTTATAATTTTAAAAATTGTTTATCTCCTTTTGCTAGGTTAATTTCTTTTAATTAAATCTTAGTTTGTTTTTTTTTTTTTTTTTTTTTTTGGAGGGGGGGGGGGGAGTTTTGTGATTTTTCTCTTAGTTGTTTTGTTGATTTCTTTGTTTGCTTTTGCGGCTAATTCGACTGCGGCTCGTCCCTGCTCGGGCATTAAAAAAAAGGCCGTCAGTTGCTTATTTCTTCTTCTTCTACTATTTGTTTAAATATTGCATTCGACACGTACGTTTTTTCATTTTTTTTTTGTTTTGTTTTTTTTTTTGTTTTTTTTTTTTTTTTTTTAAATTTTAGTTTAGTTAAGTTTAGCTTTCTTTCGAGTTTTACTTAAATGCTAAACAAGAATTTTGCTATTGCAACGGCCGGCATTTTGGGCCGTCGTTTCGTTGTTTAGACGCGATTTGAAGCCAGACGACACGCCCCGCAAAGGGGCGTGCCTGCATGTCTTTGTGTACTGTGTGTAGGTGTGGGTGTGTGTGAGGGTGTGTGTAGGTGTGTGTGTGTGTGTTAAACACAGGCATTGTTGTTGCGCTTAGTTATTGTTAGACCATGCATATTTATATATGTATAAGTGACGTGTCTGTGTGTGTGTGTGTGTGTGTGTGTGTGTGTGTGAGTGTGTGTGTGTATAAACTAGATAAGTATGCGTGTGTTTGTGTGTAGTTGCACTCCAGCTGGCTGCTCCTTGGCTCCCTGGTTAGCGTCCCGTTTTGGCCCCGGCTTAGAGAGAGGCACACACACACACACACTTTACTTGGCCTTGTTGGTCTTGAAGCTGACCTGCAGCACACGATTGCCCATGGTGTAGCCATTGAGGGCCCGTATGGCCATGGCGGCCTCATCGTAGTTGGTCATGGAAACGAAACCGTAGCCTTTGCACTGATTCGTTGTGGGATCCTTAACGATCTTAACGGATTGCACAGCACCGAACGGACCGAACAGCTGCCAGAGCGCCGCCTCTTCCGTTTCGGGCGCCAAATTGTAGATGAATATGGGATATGCGCCGCCGGGTCCGCTTGCGAGCGTTGTCGCTGCCGCCGCTGCGGCGCCCAGGCCATTCGGCAGCATCACGTCCAGCATATCGCCGGCCATCGGTGAGAAGCGTGCCAGGCCCTTGTTGACGGGCGTATGCATTGCGCCGCCAATTCGCCGCACTAGCTGCGGATTGAGGAATGCGGGCAGTTGCGGCTGGATGATCTTGCTGGTGCTGCCGGGCGTGTTCGAGAACTTTACCACAATCGGATCGGTGCAGCTGCTGGGCGTGGTGCCGTTCAAGGCAATAATCGCACGGGTCGCCTCCTCTCGCTTATCGAAGCGTATAAAGCCAACGCCCTTGGTCTGCGTATCGTTGCCGGCATTTTGTAGGATGCGCGACGTTATGATGGCACCGAATGGCGCAAATATGGCCTCCAGCTCCTGCTGGGTCATCGTTTTGGGCAGGCCCGACACATACAGATTGGCGCCCTTGATCGCATCCGATGAGGGACGCGCGAACGACACCTTAATCGTTTTATTCTGCAGCCGCAGTCCATTGAGGACATTCACCGCCTGTTCCGCATCCTGCGGACGCACATAGTTGACAAACCCATAGCCCAGACTCTGGCCCTTGCTGGGCGCCTGCGGATTCAGCGGATCTATGTACACCTGCGATTTGTCGCGTATCAGCTTGACCGACTCGATTTCGCCAACGCTGCTAAAGAGCGAACGTATCTCGTCCTCCGTCATGGTCTGTGGCAAATAGTTGACAATCAGATTTGTGCGCGTCTCTGTGCTGCCATTGCTGCCGTTCTGTGCGCCGCCTGAGTTGCCGTTCGTGTTGGCCTGTTGCACCTGCTGCTGGACGACCTGCTGCTGCTGCTGCTGCACGACCTGCTGCTGCTGCTGCTGTTGCTGCTGTTGTTGCTGTTGCTGCTGCTGCTGCTGCTGTACGGCAACAACTGCCTGCTGTACTTGCTGCACTTGCTGCTGCTGCACGACCTGCTGCTGCTGCTGCTGCTGTTGTTGCTGTTGCTGCTGCTGTTGCACGACGGCCTGCTGGACAACGGCCTGCTGCTGCTGCTGCAGTTGCTGCGTAACGGCCGCGGCCGCTGCGGCGACCGCTTGCTGTGTCTGCTGCTGCTGCACTTGCAGTATCGCCTGCTGCACCTGCTGCTGCTGTTGCTGCAGTTGGGCGGCGGCGGCAACGGCCGCTGCATTCTGCACGGGCGCAGCCGCATTTGTTGCGGCAACAGCAGCCGCCGCGGCAGCGCTCTGCATTAGCTGCGCCTGTGTATCCACGCCGGTGGCGCCCGTGTTAGCCATCATAAAGTCCACTAAAATTGGCGCCAATTGCAATTTGATTGTTTGTTGTTGTTGTTGTTGTTGTCGGAGGAGGAGGAGGAGGAGACCAACACAAACGCAGCACATGGAATATGAAAAGGATTAAATGTCAAGATTAAACCATTTGCCAAGTGTGTTAGTATTTAGTTAGTTAGTTTCAATTAAATACAACTAGCTCCGCATTCACACTTAAACCCTCTCCCCTCTCTATGCCCTAAAAGCGGGCATATCCGCTACTCCGTCTGTGTGGACACACCCTCAAAAAAGCCACAGAGTTATGTATATAAATATCTCGTATACCCTGCACAGAACGAGTTTATCGTTACCCTACACCCAATTTTGTTGTTGTTAATCATTTATCATTTCTTGTCGATATTTGCACTCACTTGCAACATATCGATAAATATCGATTATTAGCTTGAAGATTTTTAGAGTTAGATGCGCCTAAATTGGTTTGCAGGTTCTTATATGGTATATGCTGATTGAGAACATTTCTAATTTTGGTTATCTCCCATCATTTAACAACTTTGATATACTCATAGAGTTTGAGAGTCAGATTTAAGCCGACAAAGTTTCATAAGAATCGGACTGTAAGCACCGACCCTCGGATAAGAAGAAGCACTGCATACATGCACATGGTCCAGAAGCTTCAAATGCTTTTAATGGCAACTCAAGGCCGTGTTTAGGGTATCTGCTAGTCGCCCGCTTTTCCACACTCTGTTGCAGCTTTCTCCTGATCAAAAACACTCTCAGAAATTGATATCCTTTTCATTTTCTAAGAAACTTCAATAAGTATTCCAATTTCAATTAGAATACTTTATTAAAAACTTATCACTCAAGACTTAACTAAGTAAAAAAAAAACTTGTAAGAAATTCGACACAAATTTGCTTGACTCCATTTCTTAAGGTTTGCCACAAAACTAATCCGAAAATTGAATCACTCGAATCACTCGGCTAATTGTTAGAATTATACGCAAATCTGCAAGGGTATTAAATCTTCGGCGAGCCAAAGATCTTGTTATTCATTTACATTAAGTACCGCTAAGTTTAGTTAACGCTGAGAGATTAGCTGAGGATTTGCACAGTGGCGCCGCCCTGCGGACCACTTCTGCGGCAAACTTTCGTTCAGACTTACTTTTGCCTTAGCAGGCACACACACACACACACACACACATACGCAAAGAGAGTGAGAGAGACTGGGCAGGAACGAGAGCGGGCGAATGAGAGAGTGATTTTAATCTCAGGCACAGACCCAAAATGCACATGAAACACACAGTTACTCGCATAGACACAGACACATAAAGAGGCTCATAGACACACTAACACACCTCTAGAGCTGAGCGTGGGAGGGGGCCAGAGAGCGTTTGTGTTTGTGTTGGAGAGTTTTTTTTTTTTTGCGCTGAGCTTTTTTGGAATTGTCGTTGCCTTTGCCGCTGCGAGACCCGCTACGTCGCAAGCACGCGATGCTACTGAGCGCAGGTCCTTGCAAGGCTTTCGTGCCATGCTGGCGTTAGCGTCTCTCGTCCTGTAACCGCTCCTGTTCCGGCTGTCGTTAACATTGCTGCTGCCGCTGTTGTTGTTGGAAGTTGTAACAAAGCACCTACCCGGCCAAACCCAGTTATGTAATACATATATATACAGGCACACATACATACACAGACACGCACAGCGGCAGGCAACGAACTCTACACGCAGCAGCAGCAGCAGCAGCAGCAGGGCATACTCCTTATGAAAAAAGGCCGTAAGGCAACAAAAAGAAGTTGAAAACTAAAAATGAGCATCCGCCGTGAAGCGTGCGCCCGTCCAAAATCGAGCTAACCCACCCGCCCCGTGTATATATATATATATATATGTGTGTGTATGTGTGTGTGTGTGTGTTTGCAACAGCAAAACGTAGCAACCCTTAAAACCAAAAACAAGTTATAATATTGCTTTTGCAAAAATTACTAACACACACACACACACACACATACAAACGCAGTGCATACAACAATACGTAAGCTGGGCTCGCCTGAGGGTTAAATACAGCCGCGGCAAGAACAATGCCACCCCCTTTGTCTTAACAAACAAATCGGCATGTGCGTTTTGTCGTTTTCAACAGTCTGGCAACGCTGCGGCAACGGCTGCTGCATGATCTGTGAACTTGCACTTTGGGTGGTTGCTGTTGGCAGCGTCTCTCGCGCGACACACACAAGTCAAAAGGTCAAACACACACACACACACACACACACACACGCTAACATAGGCCGATACATATTTGCACGCCCACATGCCAAAAAGCAGAGCGCATAGTCTCTCTTCTAAATTTCCATGACAACTGAGATTTCAAAATGTCTGGAATGACCGACCGCTCATCCTTATCCTTTCCAAGCACGCACACACACACACACACACACACACACACAAACGCTCGCTCGCTCACTTACACACACACACACACAGATACCGTATACAGTTATATATGCATTTGTTGAAATACTCACTTGTTTCGATTAAAATGTTGCTATTTTGTGTGTTGCCAAACAAATTTGATTTGATTTCTTGACACGCGCGCGCGCTCTACACGGCGCTGATTCTTTTGATTTCCTCCTTCTCAACTCCCGCTGCTCACCTTGATTAGTTAGCAGTCTGCCGGACAACGGGTTACCCTCACTATGTCCAGGATATGTCCTTTATTTGCGTTACGTTTTTATTGTTGGCTATAATTGCGGCTATTTTTGTTGCTAATAATTAAACAAACGCTGCTGTTGTATCGTCGTCGTTGTCGTTGTCGTCGTCTATTGTTGTATGGAAAAAAGAGTATAGATAAGAACAAAAACAAAAAACAAAAAAAAAAGCGGTAAATTTAACTGCACACGTCGTTGGTGTTATCGTATTTATCGATTTTATCGATTTTTCCCAAAAACCCAACTAGCAGCACTTACAACAACAACAACAACAAAAGCGACAACAACAACAACAACAGCAGCGAAAAAGGCATAGATTTTTACCGAATTCTGCGCACATGCACGCACACGCACACACACACACACGCACACACATGTATGTGTGTATGTATTTGCGCACACATGCATATAAATTCATATTTTACTATTTAAAACAAATCAACGCAAACGTTTTGTTACACAATTTCGGACTATGTGTATTTGTTGCGGTTGTTTTTGTTGTTGTTGTTGTTGTAATTTTGCGTTTGTTTTCTTTTTGTTTTGCTGCTGCTGTTGTTGTTGTTGTTGTTTTTGTTTTCAATACTGATGATTATAACAGTATCTCTCAGTTTCTGCTGCGCCTCTGCCACTGTGCTAATTTATTGCGAGCGCCATTGGGAAGAGAGCGGAGCGAGCACCCACCGCCTTCGCTCTTGCTCCCTTTGGCCATACAATGTATGGCAGTTCCCTGCATTGTTGTTGTTGTTTTTCTTTCTTTCATTTTTTTTTTAAATTTTGTTGTTGTTTATATGTATATATTTTAACTAGCGCGCATATTTTACCACCCATACATATGAATATGCATACATGTTTGCAAACACACACACACATGTACACACACACACCCGCTCACACACCGACGCACTTAGTATCTATAAGTTTTTTGTTGTTGCTAGACGACGCGCTTATTAAATTAAAACACGCGCTGCTTTTGTTTTTGTTGTTCTTGCTTCATTTAAAAACAAAAAATAAAACAAAAAATATAGATTTATTCACTGCTGTAGCGTTTGTTATTACTGTTTGCCGTTGAATTGTTCTAATTTGTATTTCCGCGCAATTCTCTCCGTATTCCCCGAACTACATTTTGTTTAGCTGTGAGTGTTGCTGTGGCAACAAAACACTACATACATTGTGCCACAGCTAATACTACTACTACTACTATTACAACTTTGGCATAAACAGAACATAAACTATAGCTAACGTTTTGTTTGCAGTTTACTTATTTTTTTTTATGGCAACCGGCGTTTTGTTTACTATTTTTAGCAAACGTTCTCAGACACTACAGTTAAATCAAAAGCGAGCTCTTACGATAAGAGTCTACTACTATTTGCCGCTGGTGTTGTAGTTGTAGCCGTCGGTTGTCGGCGTACAATGCTCCTTCCACATAAAATCGATATGCTAGCTGCGCCCTTTTTGCCACTCACACAGCTACACAGACAGACAGCAGCAGTGTACACACACACACACATAGCGCCCGTTTTACAGATACACAGCACAGAAAGACAGAGTGAGAGAGACCGAGCACGCTGCGGCAGCAGTGCGGCATTTAGCAGTAGATTTTAACGCACAACAACTATAACTACTACGACAGTTACTACTACAACGGCTTCTACTACTACTACTACTTTTTGTCTAGTTGCCCAGCACCGCCTTCCAGCCCTCTTGGAACCGATCGTTTGACTCTTTGCCTCTCTTTTGAGTTTGTTGAACTGTTTGGCGCTGCCGTTTGTAGTCTTTGCGTCTTGTCTACGTTTTTCCATACCCATTGCATATTGTAATTTTGCGTTTTAGCATACATGTATCAAATTGTTCCACAGACACACACACACACACATACACACACTTAAAAGCAACAACAAAAAATACACAAGCATGTATATGTATGCATGTGTATAATTGCACAATTATGCACCGCGTAGCGATCGTTTGGCAATTTTCGTAGCATTTTTTTTATATGTAGCGTTTTGTTGTTGTCGTTGTTATACGTTACGCTTACGTTTTGTTGCGGCTGCTACTGTTGTTGTTTTTGATGATATTGTTGGTGGTTTTTTTTGTTGTTGTTGTTGTTGTTCTTGCACTTTACGTAGTTTTCTATGGCAATGCGTATATTTGATTTTAACAATTGTAAACTTTTGTCGTCGGTGTTTTCATTACTTTTTTTTCAAAAAAAAAATAAAAAAATCAATTGCAAAATGAGCTGAGCACACGAGCTGAGGCAGCGCACACGAGCGTTCAAACGTACTGCGGCGTACAACGTCTAGCGTGGAAATGAAAATGACGCGAATGCGAACGCAAACACAAACCTTGCTACCCTCAACAAGAATATATGTACATATATACACACGCATACGTTACGTATGTGCATGTGTTGATTTCTATGAAATGAGCAAGAGAGAGAGCGAGAGCCACCAAAATACGTGAGCGAGAGCAAGCGAGTGGAAGCACATTCGTTTTGTTGACCAGCCGTTGTTGTTGTTGCTGCTGCTGCTGCTGCTGCTGTTTTTCCTGCTTTTGTTTTCGTATGCTCAATGCGAGTTTTCTCTCTGAATGCACTCTCTCTCTTTCTCTCTCTCCCTCTCTCTCTGTCAGGTAATCGGCTCCTGCCTCTGTGGCAAATCGACTCTGACTTCGTTAAACCGGGTGGGTGATCTGCTATAGAGAATCTCCTTTTAATACAAATAACTAAGGCCGCACGTTGTTTAATCACAAAATGTAACAAAATATACATATATGTGTACATTTTAAATTTGAGAGCCATTTACTAGCTACATATGTATGTAGATAATTAAAGACACATATTTGTGAATATATAAAATTCAAAATGGCTGCTGTTCGTATTCATGGAGCTGTCATTCCAGCAGCCTGGAATTATGTGTGCCCATGCCAGCAAGCATGTCTGTCATACAGCTCGATCAAACAAACGCCCACAAGCAGTATGAAAAAAAAAAGTGTTGCCAGAATGTTGCAAACGTGATCGTTGAGTGAATGGCGGAATTGCGCTTAACTTTTAATTTGAAAATAAAATGTAAAACACATAGAATATGAATTTTGGAAATTCACAGTTTGTACTTTATAGATATGAGGTCGTCAACCGTTTTATGATGCTGTTTCTATGCTGGCAACCGCTCTCTTTTCACTCTCTTCGCATGCATATTATCCTTGCCAGGCGCGAGGGCTGCTTGGCGTGTTTGTGTGTGTGTGTGTGTGTGTGTGTGTTTTGCACTGCAACCACCAACGCCAGGGTTGTTTTCAGTACAGCGTACACCCCCTACAGCCAGCCCAACTTGAAGCCAAGCGCCTGTCTAGCGAGTGTTTCGGACTTGGGCAGGGTTTGTGTCATGCGTGCGTGCGTGCGTGCGTGCGTGTGCTTAATTGCGCTTGTATTCATCATACATACGTATGTATGTGCGTCTGTGTGCATGTACGCTTCCTGTTCTGTGCTGCCCACCGGTTTCCATGTGCTGATTTTTATGGCACAACATTACAAATGTGCCGCCGCGTGTCTGTTCCAATTTACACGCAGTGAACACATTGTTATTGTTGTTTTTGTTGTTGCTACTCGCAAAAACATAAAAATGTAACTCAACTTTTTGCGCTGGGGTGGTTTTTGGGTTCTTTGTATTTTTTTTTTTTTTTTTGGTTTTTTTTTTTTGAAAAGAGAGAGATTTGGGTTGCCAGACGGTCAGCCGTTGCCGAAGGGGGTGGCCAGACGAGACAGATCGGCGGCGCGCAAGTGTTTGCCCGTTGCCATATCCTGTGCAAGATAAGCATAATTTATGCACACTTTTGTATTTGTGTATATATGTATGTATGTCTGCGTATGCGTTTGTGTATATGTGTACGTACGTATGTATGTCGTGCGCTACCAATGCGGCAGGCTCTGCCGGGCTGGCCAAAGTGTGAGCTGGCATTGATAAATGCATGTTTCCGCACATGCACACATACATATATGCATATACACATATGCATGCATGTATATTCTATACAGTGAAAGCTCTACTAACGCACTTCTATGTTGCGCAATTGATAATTTCTTCAGGTAGACAACTGGAACCGTGGTGCTTTCACTGTAATGCATAGAAACATATGTATTTATCTATTTATGTGCATGGCGATAAGTATTTGTGATAATAATTAAGTTGCGCCAACTTTTGTATTTTGCTGACGCATGCTGCTTCACAGTGCGTGCGTGTGTGTGTGTGTGTGTGTGTGTGTGTGTGTGTGTGTGTGGACGCTGTTTGGCCAGGCCACGTGCTTGGAGCTCAAGCTGTTGGGCGCTCTCCCTCACGCGCACTCCCTCTCTCTCTCGCTCTCTCTCTCTCTTACTCTTTGTGTGCCCATCGCAATCACTGCGAGCGCCACGCAGTATGCAACACATTTCCCGCAGTGTTGCCAGATTTTAGCAATTCGAAATGGGCATCGCCATGGGCCTGGGGATAATTAAAAAAAAAGGACGCGTGCAGGGAAATGGGCATGGGCACGGGAGCATGCTTAATCCTTTGGCTCTGCCGCAAACAAAGCGCATTGTGCCAGCACCTTGGCCGCATTACGAAAAAAGCCGGATTAAAATAGCAGCCAAGTTGACAACAACAACAACAACAACAATGTGAAGCAGAAGAAGAAGAAGAAGGCACACTTTTGGGGGTTGCAGCAAAACTGGGCACACTGGGCGCACCCTTAAGCGATTTACATTTGCCAATGTATTTTGAATAAACAAAAACTAGAAAGTGAAAAAAAAAAAAAAAACAATAACATTTACTGCTGCAGGCGCTGCACCAATGTCTCGTGCAGAAGAAAGTTTAGAAAACAGCCGCAGGATCAGAGTTGTCGGAGCGGTCGGACTGGTCATGATTCAACCCCCTCTTCCCCCCCCCCCCCCCTGCCAAATGCGAGCTGCCTTGAGGCGGCACATTTACATTTACATTTACATTTACAGAAGGGTCCTTCGGGGCGCACTTTCAACTTTGCACGTCTCGCTGCACAACGATCGACAGATGCACTTTTTCCCGAAACTCATAATAATAATAATCATAAAAATTACCATAAGACACCGAGAGCGAGGCCCCGATCGTTGAGGGTGAGAGTGAGAGTTGTCAGAGGGAGAGCGAGAGAGAGGGAGAGAGGGACGCAGGATACGCCGCTGTGCCATTTTAATTGTGGCATGTGTTTCCGTTGTTCTCCATATTGCCGGCTTTACTCTCCCTCTCCCTCCCTCTCTCTCTCTCTCTCTCTCTCTCTCTCTCTGTCTGTCTGTTGCCTTTGGCACAGTTCAGTGCTCAACGTAGAGTCCTGTCGCTGGGTCACGGCTGTAAGCGGCCACCTGGCCTACTAATCAGCATCCGAGCTGACAATCACATGCATTTGCAGCAGTCGCTGATTGATTGAATAGTTCAGAGCCAGGCATTTTCAGCTTTATATGCATAAGTCGCTCTAACATAACCTCAAAAGCAGCATTCTCACTCACAACTTTGACCTAACCTCAATATGCTCACGCTGCTCGAACATAACCTCCAAATGCAGCACTTATTGAGCTTCGGGCGCTTTACAACTGTTAACTGCGTTCAGTTATCGGCTTGAATGCGACCTAACCTCAAAATGGGCACGCAGCTCCAACATAAACTCCAAACGTTGCGTTTGTTGGGCTTCGCATGCCCCAACTAGATCAGTTTCTGTCTCGCTCTCTCTTATTCTGACTCCTTCTCTTACTCATTCTCACGCTTTTCTATTTTGTGACTCATTTCAGTTTGCCGAAGGATCAATTGGTTTACATTGGCTTGAGGGACATTGACCCCTATGAGGCGTTTATATTGAATAAATTTGGAATACGCTACTATGCCATGGATGTAAGTACACACACACACACACGCACACACACACACACACACACACACTGGCGATCGTTGTGCGTTCTTTTGTGGCTGCTTTTGCGTGGCAGTTGTAAGAATTGTAAAATTCCGGTTTTTGGGCAGCAAAAGGATCAAATGACGATCGTGCGTGACAGCCTCAACAGAATTACAGACACACACACGCACACACCATGTGTGTGTGTGCGTTGTAAATGTAAGCTCGGCATTTCTAGGGGTTGGCCCTGTGGCCCTGGTCGCGTCTCGGGCTGGGAAATCGAATCTAGTTGCACCCTTCTGCAGCCGGCAAAGTTACAGGACACTCCCTAGCTGGCCTCCCCTCGGTCGGGCCTACCCTCTAGCCGGCCTACTCAATGCGACAGCCACCCCAGTCCCCCGATCGTTACATACGGTGTGGCAACTTCCGATCGCAGACGGTGGTTGCAACGTGCTCGGCCACATCCGTTCGCAATGCGGCGTATCCTTGTTGCCAGCCATTATTTATGGCTCGTGCAAAATTCGACGTCTGTTGAAAAATGGTTTAATAGTGCCGAGCTGCAAATTTATTATAGCTCATTAGTTTGGTTCAAATGTGACACCAATTCGTTGGCTGTACCTAGTTTTTCCCTTCCTTCCCCCCTCCGCACGTCTTCTGCTTGTTCTTACTTGCCAATGGCCGCCGATGGGCGCTGCACCAATCGCCGTCGAGCGAAGCTTTCAAGCTTTGAGTGCCGTTAGACGCAAAGCTTTTGCCCAGATTCTTCGCATGACCGGGTATTATAACTATCTGATGAACTTTGTAACACATCGCACATGAAATATTCAACACATTTTCTTTTATAAATTTTAGTTTTTATTATTATTTTGATCTTATATCATCCAAAAGCATCAAGATCAATATTTCAAAAGTTTTCTTAACGATAATCAACATGCATAAATAGTTTTTTATGTGTTTAGCAAAAAACTTATGAATAACATTGAATGGACTTAATAATATTAACAAAACATTCTGCCCAAAACTGTGGTTATATAAATCGAGAGATAACTGTTTTCATATATATATTCTATTTCCATAAGTCCATCGATCGCGTCGGCGTGCCCAAGATCATTGAGATGACGCTGGACGCGCTGAGTCCGCGAAACAAGATTCATGTTAGCTTCGATATCGATGCCCTGGACAGCAATGTGGCGCCCAGCACGGGCACCGCAGTCCGCGGCGGCCTAACCCTCCGTGAGGGCATCAGCATTGTGGAGGCGTTGCGGGACACCAAGCGTGTGCAGGGCATGGATCTGGTCGAGATCAATCCGAAGCTGGGCAGCGAGCGCGATGTCCGCACCACCGTCGACTCCGGCTTGGAGATACTCAAAAGCATGTTCGGCTATCGGCGTTCCGGTGCGCGCTACTACAGCAACCTGGACACGGGCATACTGGGACGTGAACAGTGATCGCAATGTGCATAAATCTAAATGTTTATATATATCTCATATATATATATGTATATGTATATATATATATATGTAACATTTATGTATATTTTGTATGTACAGGTCTTTGCATATTTGCGTGTGTGTGTTGTTTTTTTTTTTTTTTTGGCTTAATATTATTAATTATGTTTAAACAGCAAATGGATAAATTTAATTTATAGCATTATAATAAAAAAGAATTGTGAAATTTATTGAACGGAGATTAGGTTTGGCCTGTTGTGGCCCGAGGCCAGCGCTAGATACCAGACTTGGGCGCCGCCGTTGCCAGATAAGCGGAAATATCCACATTGGCCATCAGATTGGCGGTGCTGAGCAGCTCGTTAACCGGCGCCGTGGGCGCCGCCGTTGCCGGTACACTGGCCACGCTAACTGTGGGCGGCGCACCGGGCAGCCGCTGGTAGAGCTGCGGCGCAAAGATGCGCAGCAGGCGACGCTGTAGGCCCAACAGCAGCGCATTCACAGCACCGGATATAACAATAATGCCCGATATAATCGAACAGAGCCGTATGACAAAGGTTAGCAAATAGTCGCGATCGTGGCTGACAACAATCTTCAAAGCGGACCAATCGTATTTGAAGTAAATGCCCGGTGAGCCGTACGAATTGCGCTCCGAATCTGTAGGACATAGAAAAGTTCTGTTAAGTAAGAGTCAAAGCGCAGCTGCAGCAGCTGGAACTTGCCTAGCTTACGCACGTTCTCGGTGACGGCATATTGGAATGTGCTTATTGTGCTAAACGTATGCTGGATCTCCGTCGGCACCACCTTGAGGAAGTATTGCACCGTGGTCGATTCCTCGTGTATTATGGTCTCATCACCCTCCAGCGGCTGTACAATGCGACGCGAATACTGGCCAAAGCTCAGACGGTTGATGCGATGCGTAAAGTTGGCCGGCATTCGGCGAAACTCAATCATCCAGTGATCCTCGAACATGCCAACTACGGGCTGTGCGCCGCCCACCAAATGGAGAACGCCGGCGACCTTATTAATGCCTAGCGTGCCGTGCAGCCGACATGCATCGTATTTGGACTCCAGCTGTGCCAATTGTTGTGGCTGCTGCAGTGCACCCGGCGGCGGCGGTGCAGCAGCAGCAGCTGCAGCAGTCGCAGCATGCGTTTCGCTCTCCTTTGTGGGTGTTCGTTCGCGCAGTATATCCTTGAAGAGTATGTCCGCCACAGAATGATATTCTTCGCGCAGATAGTGATTGGTCATCTGCATGGACTTAAAGTGACGGCGATCCGCATCCGACATTTGCCACCAGACGCCCTCGCGTTGCAGTGTGCCATACGCAAAAACATCCTGCTGCGTCTCATCCATCAGATCAACGCCGGACAGCGAGGCGCAGGGCATGGCCACCGTTATATCCAGATGCATCTGCACCTGCTCATCCAGCGCCATGTCCGGCTCAAATTGATAAATGATTTCCGTCTCGTTCCAATAATAACGCAGCTCCGTATAAACAAGATACACGATCAGCAGCCGGCTCAGCAGCGAGACTATGTAGGAAATGCGATTAGGTTAACATTGACAGAGAAAGAGAGAGAGGGAGGGAGATAACTGCAAAAAATGGATGCTCACGTGTGCCGCCGATCTCCGTGGTCTCCGTATACTTCTCAGGCACCTTTTTGAAGGCATCGAGATTCTTGGCAAACTCCAGCAAATTGCTTTTGTCGCCGCGGTAACGTAACGTGGCAGTCATTGCTCCCAGTGGCAATTAAATTCGATACAGTGCAGTTTATAATTAGTGTAAATTAGCTAAGAATTATTAATTGTTGCCCATTAACGGCGACATCATCGTCATTGCCACGTACTCCCACGTTGCTGGCGGACCTGCCCCCTAGCCAGTCCCCTTGCGTGCAGCGTACGTTTTCACTTCGTTTCAATTAAAGCTAATGCGCAATTGGCAACAGCTACTAATTTGATTGCAATCGTTAATAAATAAATGCACTTTACGGCTAAATATTAATATGTGTGGCAAAGTTAATACCGTTGCCGGCTAGATTGTTGATATTCTAGCGATATATCGATAGACGATGTTTCATTTTTTCTCGATGTGTTATCGTTGTGCATATGGCAGCTGCTGGCGTTGCCAACTATTCTTGGGGAAAATAAAAATTATGGTATATGTGGCATGTAATTTAGTTGTCTTAAAAACGTTTTTATTCAATTATTTGCAACTAAATTTAACTAGAATGAATCAAGATTGCACTCTTCTTTGTTCTTCATAATTAAACTACGAAAAATCCAATTTTCCTTACTTCACAAATAATAATAAATAATTGTCGAATTCAAACTGGAAGCTATGTTTTTTCCAACAAGATATGAGAAATAAATGAATATAAATGAATGAATTAAAAAGTTATCTTTGAAAGATATTTATAAAAATACGATTTGTTTTTGCAAGTAGACAAGTGCTTTACATTAAATATGAAAATTTGTGTTAATAATAATTGTTTTAATACAAACTAAATTTCAAATTGTTTAACACAAGTGAACGTTATGAATATATCGATAACACGGTTCCCTTGACCTGCGCACCTTTGGCGCCATGCCGCAAACAGTTGGCAACGCCAACAGCAAATGTATAGTATCGAATCGATAAATTGAATAACACTGTTGATCAGCCAGTTTCAAGTTGAGAGTTTCGCAGCATTTGCAAACCAAGCTTGACGGTCGTGGTGCTCGTTTCGCAAAACAATTTGTGCATAAACAAAAGCATAAAGCAGCAGCAGCAGCAACAACAACAACAACAACCGCAACTGGGCGAGCAAAACAAGTTTTGGTAATTAGCATGCACATATATTGAATTTTATCGTTAACGTTGAGAAATTTTTGAGCGCATGATTTGCTGTCGCCAACTAAATAAATAACTAATTTGAACAATTTATATGCTACTCTCGTTGCCAGCTTCGCCGCCAGCCAAACACCGACTATATACTATATAGTATATGTACTATATATAGAAAATCGTTAAACTGCGACTGTGTGACGATGGCTTTTGGTGCAAAGTGCGCAATTGCTGCCGTCACCGTATTTGCGCTTCTGCTGACGCATGATGGGTTTGTGGATGCCCGCCGTAATCAAGGCAGCAACCAGCGCAAAAGCTCATCCAGCAGCAACTCGGGCCATGTGACTCAGCCCAGCTACAACACCAACAACAATGGAGGCAGCAACTCCCACGCGGATGTGGCCAAATTGAGCTATCCCAATTACAACTCGCAACCGAATCGTCCGGCCAATAATCCGGCCGGTAATCCGGCCAATAGCCCGCCCGCCGCTGGCTGGAATGTACCGCAGGGCCCACCGCCCGCCTACTCCGCCTCAAATCCGGCTGGTGGCAGTCATACCAACATGCATGAGCCTCCACCGGCCTATCATGCACCCAACTATGGCGCCGCACCCGGCGCAAATGTACACCAGCCGATAACAGCCACCCAGAATCATGGACAACAATATGCTGGCGCTCAACCCGCTGGCGCTTATAATCCAGCTGGCAATTATATGCCTGGAGGCGGCTATCAACCGGGTGGCAGCTATTATCCAGGACAGGGCGGCTATCATCCGGCTGCAGCACCGCCACCAGGCGCCACATACTATCAGGCCGGCTCAGCTCTACCGCCGGGCGCCACCTACTACGCCCAGCCGCCGCAACAATCTTCCTCCGGCCTGGGCTTCGGTGAGCCAATTGAATATATCTATTGTTTGTTTGTACAGCAAGTAATGCCAAATATTTCATCTAGGCACCGGACTGATCGCAGGTGGCCTTGGCGGCGCTTTACTTGGTCATGCGCTGACACCCTCGGGCGGCTCCTCGCAGCCAGCGGCTGCTGCACCAGCTGCAGCTGGTGGACAGGATCGCATCATTATTATCAACAATGGTGTGCCGGTGAATGCCAGCGATGGCACCACTATCATCAATGCAGCTCCAGTCAATGGCACCCAAATGGCTGCCGATGCTGCGCCCGCACAGCTGGCACCATTTTCGCCCGAAGGCGTCAACATGACCATGGCCAATGGCACCGATGCGTCTGGAGCAGCAGCAGCAGCACCAGCTGCACCGGGCAATATTATATGCGTTCCGCATAAGGTCAACGAAACGGATCCGGCCGACAGCAGCAAAATGATTGAAGTGGAGAAAATTGCTTGTTATCCGGCTCCACCGCCGCCAGCTGCCGCACCCGGCGCTGAGCCCGTACCATTGGCACCTATGGCACCGCCCATGGCCACCAGCCAGGCGCCACCAGCCATGCTGGCACCAGACCAGGCAGCCGTGCGCTCCAATACCAGCGCTGGCAATCAGCTGCAGGCCGCCTGGCCCCTGCTGGCCGCCCTCTTGGGTGGTCTGCTGTTGCGCTTTGTGGCTGCCGCCGGCAACTAGAAACGTCGCGAATGTTTCCAATTATTGCTTTGCACCATTTACTCGCGCCATGCCACACAGCAAAAATAATCAAAGCCCAAGCAACGCCCCCAACAAGCTCGCACTGCAGCGTATTTTTGTATTATTCATTTTTTCCTATTTGAAAATTATGCATTGTTAACTAGTATTTGTCCGTAGAGTATTCCTAAATTGTTATTTCTAATTTGTAGATAACTTTGCCTCAAGTGTGCTCTCGATTATGATGAGGCAGCTACTAATCCCGTCATAGCTGGGATATATCAAAACTGTGAATCTCGTAAAAATGTTAAATGTAATTGCTTCTAGTATAGAAAAGCCGCGAACATTCGAATGTAGACCCTTTTAAAGGGAACTAATGCACCTTCCCCCCCTCCGCTCGAGCACTTTTTAAAAGACATCTCTCAGTGTATAACGTATATAAAGATGCATAGCAATTGTTGCCTAAGTATTATAAAGATGCTTCAAATCAGTTGCAATATATATTTGTAGGCGCTTTTTGCATTTGCCTCTTGTTTGTTGATTATTGTCTCGTTTTGTTTAAATAATTGTTTGTTTTCTATTTCTTTTTTTTCATTTTTATTTTTCTTTTTGTCAATTGATTCAATAAAAGCTTTAACATCACGCCGCACTTCAAGCTCCTTGGCTGGTCTTTTTCTGCCGTAGCAGCAACGACAATGATTCATCAATTATCGGGCCTAGCCGATCCAGCAAGATCTCTCCTACTCTGCACCCAGCAAAACTTTCACTTGATTAGCAAAAGCTGCCGCTTGCCAAGGCCCAACTGAGTTAGGGCCCTCTTTCATGCTGTGGCAGCTATTTGGATCAACAGCAGGCACAAAGCGATATTTAACCAATTAATTGGCCAGCGTCGGGGTTTTTCCCCCAGCTGCGAGCCGAGCTTCCGAGAATCTGTGCATTGCAATCAACTGGCACAAAAATACATATTAATAATAGCGTAGTTATCTAATCACGAGCCAAGCGCAAGTGCAATTGCTCAAATTGTGCTCAACATAGGCATGGGATATGGTTATAAGCTATAAATCTGGATCCCCCGAGCCGAACTAGCTGCCCATCTGACTGTCCGGCTAGCTAGAGATATTCAATTCGAAATATAGTATATACTCTGTTATGGCCTTTTTGAATAACTCCCAATTTCGCTTGGTTCAGAGCATCTCGTAGTCGGCCAGTCTCGACTGGCACACTTTGGCTCTCGGCCAGGACAATGCCACATCCGTACACTAGGCAAGGATGTGCAACCGGATACTCGTTGAAAACTTATATTTTTAGAAGACTGAAAATGCCATCTCAAAGCCAAAATGGGCTACTCCTGGACAGAGATTGAGATTCAGTAAATCCATATAATCCTCTTCGTTAGACTAGAACTAATTTGAAGAGAAATCAGAGAGAGAGAGAAAGTTCAAAACCTGGTTGGGACAACATTTCTGCCTCCAAGTGGGATTCTTTCTCAGCAGTTAGCGATAAATATGAATGTATAAAGGAAGAGGATTTACAAGTGGAGTTTACAAAATGGTTGTTTTCTGGCAAAGCCCCCGTCGAATATAGGAAAAATCGTTTTTCGTTAAAGTTTATACAACTTTATTATTATTTTTTCTTTAAAGGTAAACCATGTGTTTGTCTTCGTTTAAAAAAACAGAGCTTGTACAAAATTTGATGGTTTTATCATTTAGTTTTGATAGATCTTTACTCCGCGTCATCATCCTCGTCATCGTTGGAGCTAATTCTGAAGTAGCGCAGCTCGTACGAGTCCTTCTCGTTGGCAACCACACGGATCCAATCGCGCAGGCTGTTCTTCTTCAGGTACTTCTTGGTCAAGTACTTGAGGTAGGCCTTCGAGAAGTGCACATCGGAGCTGACATGGAGCTTCATCTTGGAGCGCTCAAAGGTGACATTGTTGCCCAGATTGTTCACCTTGCCGTTGACCTTAAGGCGAGCCTTCACGTATTTCTCCTGCGAAGCCAAAAGACATTTCATCAATTAGAAGAGTACGTCAATGCAGCATGTATATATATAGATATATATATATATATATATCTATGCACAGTGTAGTGCTGTCTCTGTCTTTGTTAAGGCCAAAAGTCAAATGGAATTGTGAACAAAAGGCCCAAATAAAGAAGAGTGACCAATTTTTTAATATGCCACTGAGTACACTGCCATCAGAGCGACACGGCCAAAAGGCCTTCACTCTCTGACGGCAAATCGGCGTGGCTATAATAACAATATATAAACATAAATATTTAGATGGATGCGTGTATGGCTTACAGCTGTAGTATTACCTGTTCCGTAGTAGCGGCGCGTCGACAACAACATTGCGAACTGGGTTATTGAGGGGTAAGTAGTTTTGGGGCTGGCGCCCTGCTATATTAGCATAGACAACAAAAGGTTTCCCCTTCGAATTGGCTTGTAAGTTTTTGTTTGTTTGCTTCGTGGAGAAACCTGCAGCGTGACAGAGTAAGAATTGTACACGCCTGTAGCAGGGCGCACTATGAATTTTGGCTCGACGCGACACGGATGTGACACGTACAACCCAGGGCCCACCACGTGGCGGTACACATAGCACGACTTGACGCTGTTCACAGACGGTTGCACCAACTGGCCAGACCCGGTACTGGCGATCAGTGGCTACCCCGTTGTGCAGTGTCCAGAGCCCCTTTGTCAGCAGCGCGCGTGAAGCGCGACAAAAAAGGTTTTGACAAAAAAAAAAAATGTATATATATATGAAATGATATGGCAAAGCCATCATTTGGACAATCGATAAAAATATGTATATCGATAGTTTGATTTGGTAGAGCAAGCAGCATGACAAATGGCCACAGTGACGTGCAGAGACATGTTTGATTTCCAGTGTTCCAGCAGTTGTTAACCGCACGTGCAGACTTAAGTGTTTGACAACGTTCAGTTTAATCGCTATTGAAATACTTTGATATAACCACAACTTTTTATCCAGAGCCTCTGGCTGTTTGCGGCAATGAAAAGCTTGGTGTGGTATCATAGACGCTCTGACGTCACTGTTGCCCATTGTCATTGAGGTTATGTTGTATGCTCTGCTTCTGGTGATGCGTGAAGCATGTTGTTGTTTTGGGTTAGAAACATTCGATCGCGGAAGTGATGGTACTTACGAAATCTGCAACATCCATAATGTTATCTTCAGCAATGTTGGTGCAGTCGATGGTGAAACGCAACGAGACCTTCTTCTTCTTCTGGCCCTTGCCGCGCAGCACATTCTTCTTAACAACCTTGCTGGGCACTGCCGCTGGTGTGGCAGGCTTCAGTTTGGGCTTGGCCACAGCCGGCTTAGCAGCGGGCTTGGCAGCAGCCGCAGCTGGAACGGCAGCGGCAGCAGCAGCAGCAGCTGGTGCAGCCTTGGCGGCAGCAGGAGCTGCCTTCTTAGCTGGGGGCGCAGCGGCGGCAGTGGTAGCTGCCTTCTTGGTAGCAGCAGGTGCTGCCTTGGCGTCCTTCTTGGGCGCGGCAGCAGCAGCTGCTGGTGCCTTCTTGGCGGCATCCTTAGCAGCGGCGGGCTTGGCAGCAGCTGGCTTAGCAGCAGCAGCGGGCTTGGCTGCGGCGGCGGCCTTAACGTCCTTAGCGGCTTCCGGCGCCTTCTTTACGTTCTTGGCGGCAGCAGCTGCAGGCTTGGCGGCCTCAGCAGCTTTGGGCTTCTCCACCTTGCCCTTAGCCGCGGCTGGCGCAGCCTTCTTTTCGGCTGGCTTAGCAGCCTTGGTATCACCCTTGTTGGTCTTGGCCTGTAAACATTAAATGCGAAGCTTAGATAAAGTTTACATAAGTTATTTACGCCATCACGACTTTTAGCACAAATCTTGATGTGTATGCACGCGAAACAGCGCTCGCTTCAATATTTTGTATTTTATTTCCATTATTTGAGTGTGATGGCGCAACATTTTTATGATTTTAGTTGAGCACTTACAGTTGGAGCCATCCTATTACTCGAAAACCACGGAGGAAAAGAACCAAAACCTAGAGATGTACAAAAGTCATCGATTTTTCACCGATTGTTGATTGTTTTCAGTGTTTGTAAACACTATTTTTTATATTTGGTTATACAGCACTGGTCAATGAAAAATGTTGGTATTTTTGTAGTATTTTATGGTATTTTGACACTAAAAGTATACAGTCACACTGAACGCTAATTTTAGCATTTCACGATTTTTGGTCTTCTTGATTGCATTTAGATTGGTCATACTGAAGTGAGCAGCCAGCATAAGTGAACCACAAACGAAAACGATAGCTAGTTTTTTTTTGTTGTTGGTTAAAAGAGTAAAGTGAAAACTGCGTTTCTTATACAATTATTTAACAAGTACAATCATGAAGTTCCAATATAAAGAGGAGCATGCATTTGAGAAGCGTCGCGCCGAGGGGGACAAGATCCGCCGTAAATATCCGGACCGTGTGCCCGTAAGTACATATTTTTTTTGTATTTAGTTTATTTCTATATATGTATGCGTATTCTATACTGTATATGTTCTGTGTGCGTGTGTGTGTTTGAGTTGTTTGTATGTATGCGATTGTTTTGCGTCGTTCTATTTAGTAGTGTGTTGTTGCTATTACTACACAACATACACACATGCACACACACACACACACACTGCGGGGAAAATCAATAATGCGCAAATTGGCTCTAGAAGTAATTGTTAACATTTTAATGACCATTTCTGTACCTTTAATGGCCAACTACAGCTGTTCGCATATGCTACATGAAAATAAAATACACTCGTCAAAGTGAACACTTGCTAAATCTCGAGTGAAAATCAAACAAATTGACGCACATACACACACACACACACACACACGCAACAACGGGCTTTGTTCAGTTTGTGTGCGTGTGTGTGAGAGAGCGAGCTGCTAGCTGACTCGCTTGCTCAGCTGTTGTGCTGTTGTTGTTTTTCATTTGGCTGGTGTTGTCTCTCCCCCCCTCTTCAACACACACACACACGGACACTGCGTCAGTGTCCCCCCCCCCCATCAAAGCACACGGTCAACCAGTTGTTTTTTTGATTTTATATCAAAAACATTTTTTGTTTGTTGACTTGCAAAAACGCATGCCAGCCACAGCTTCAAAACTGCGCATAAAAAAAAAAGTAAAAACAAAACTCAGCCGTTCGTTCGCACACACAAACACGAAGTCCGTGATTTTTGACTAATTTCAAAAATTCTTATTTTGTTTTTCCGTTTGCATTGAGTCCACAATTAGTCATACTGATTTGTTCTCTTTGTTTTTTGTTTTTTTTCTCTTTTGCCTATTTCACCACATGCAGTCGTTGTTGCTGCGCGTAAACACACACACACACGAAAGCTCACACTCTTGCCCTCCCCCTCTCACGTTATCAGCAACCTATTTTCCTTACCTGCAAGTTTACAGGCTGCCGATGCCTGTTTATATGCACCTTTTCCGCCTCCCCGCCACACCCTACACATTTTAAGTATTCTTATATCGCGTTCTGTATTTATTATTATTCAACAATTTGAACGCTTTGCTTGTTCTGTGTGTTCACACAATTTTGTATTTTGGCAAGCAGCACAACACAAATCACATAACAGCTGACGACAAACCAAATGCAGGCAAGGCCAGCTGGTCGCTGTCTAATTATGTCCATATATATATATATATATATATATATATATGTATATACTTTAATTATATACATACATTCATACAATAGTCCACCTTCACCTTGAGCGCGGCCAGTGACACCACACCCCACCACAGCTTCTTTCGGCCACATTGCATAGCTTCAGTTAACAGCAATGTTAAAGAACATTCACGGCTAACAGCTATTTCTAACATTTGCTATTATCAAATTGTTATATATTGTTTCGCCTTGTTTCGTATTCGCCTTGCTACACACAAAAATGCAATTACAGCTACAGTAAATATTTGAGCATGAGTGTGCACCCACACACACACACACACACACACAAACAAACATCCATATGTGTATCTATACGTGTTGCTTGATTTATCGGTGTGTCGTCACGTAGTCGCGTTTTGGAAGACGCAGTTGATTTTGTTTTCATGCCGTTTTATGTCCATCTCCTGCTCCCTTAGTCTAAAATGCAATATTGCTTTTTGCTAGAAGGAGGCAGTTCCAACCTCCTGATGTATATATTTATATATATTCTTGGTCAGCGTCAACAGTCGAGTCGATTGTGAGCCTGTTTCTGCAGGCTCAGTCTCGAAGATTAGAGGTTTCTAGATTTGTTTCTCATTTTAAAACTGTCGACAACTATCCCGACCCGATGACTGCCTGCCTGTTTATAAAAGTTAATAGCAAATTATCGATAGCTTCATGCCAACTTACGCGAAAAAGATAATAAAACTATGTGCTAGGTTTTCTTTTTGGCATATGTCACTAATCCATCTCTCTCGTTTTGCACAGGTGATTGTTGAGAAGGCACCAAAGGCGCGCATTGGCGATTTGGACAAAAAGAAGTATCTGGTGCCATCTGATTTGACTGTCGGCCAGTTCTATTTCCTCATACGCAAACGCATCCACCTGCGTCCCGAGGATGCACTCTTCTTCTTCGTCAACAATGTCATTCCTCCAACATCTGCAACAATGGGCTCATTGTACCAGGTAAGTGCCGTCGTTTCCCTCAAGCTTAAGTCTCCCTTTAATCGTCTCCGTTCTCTTTTTTCTGGCTCAGGAACATCACGAGGAGGATTATTTCCTGTACATAGCCTACTCCGATGAGAATGTCTATGGCATGGACAAATAAATACCGACTGCATCTCTCCAAAGTAGCAGGCGTCTTGAACCCATGCAACAACACCTATACAGAAAATTATATATATATACATATATTTTACGTTTAGCATGCAATTGAAAAACAAAACGCGAAAAAACACACAAAAAAAGATAGCTAAACAAATTGTGCAGGTCTAAGGCGGTAAAATATTGAAAAACAAAAAAAAAAAAAACAACAAAAACAAAAACAAAACAAACAAAAACAACTTAAAAAGATCTTAAAAAATGAAAACAAAAAAAGAATTATAAGACAAAAACAAATGTTATGTGAAAATTATTTTATATAAAACATTTTCTATACGCGCTAGTATTTCAAATTACCTATGCTTTAACAATTTTCACTTGGCACCGTTTTGTTCAGTTTAACTTCCTGCTTTACTTGTGTACCGTGCAATTTATATCATTTTGTAAGGTACTTTACCTTCTTTTCTGATTTTTTTTTTCTTTCTTTTGTGTAATAATAATACAACAAAATTTTGTGCATATTTAGTGTGTATGGTTACGAATAGGACTCTCTTGGTTAAGCGTACAGTAATTAATCTACTATTAATTAAATAAATAAAAACAAAAAAAAATATAGAAAATTTGGCTTGTCTTAAAAAGAAAGAAACAACACAATTTGCCAGTTACATCAGCTGTTATTTGTTTTTATCGGCTAAAAGGTAACACAGGTTTTCCAGTTAAGGTCATATAAAAAACATTCAAATCTCATCTTTTTGCTTAAGCCAAGTTCAAGTGTTGATTTCGATAAATGTTAATTTTCAAAATCGATAACATATTGGCAGCCAAAATGAGTTAGCAGCGCTGCCTTTTGAATTATCGTTTGTAAGCAGTCTTATGTACATAACATGTTATGTTAGAGTGTAACAGTTGATTTTAGCATAACGTCTGTATTTGCAATAGCAGCACCATTTTGAGTTTAACATTAACATAGACTGTTGTTTAGCCGGAGTTTAGACGTGTGTTTTTTTTGATGCGGGCAATAGGTGGGCAGGCTTTGCACATTTATTCATAATTAAGTTATTGTTTTTATGTGAAACGAATCAACGGCACCAGTGCAAACGAGTTGCTGACCAAACAATAGGGGTTCGCGTATTTGCAATACGAAAATAAAACACAAATCAGGTAAAATAAAAAATAAAAATAAAAACAGTAAAAAACGATGTCTTCCAGTTTACAAGGCGACGACGGCTCGTTACAAAACAGGCGCCGTTGCGGCCTGAGTGCAGAATTGTTTGTTTTTTTAATGTTTTCTTGTTGTTGTTGCTGTTGCTGTCAAGTACAGCTTCAAACGAATGAAAAATAGCGCAGTTTTATACAGTATTATTATTATTAGTAGTAGCAGTATTGTTGTTGTCATGGCAAACGGCTGCAGCGAGTGCAATTGATTTTTGTTTAGTGCTGTTTCGTGACGCATTTATTCTTTGTCGTTGACCTGGCTCTTTGTTGCTGTTGTTATCGTTATTGGTTTCGTTGTCCAATGCCCAGACGACTCTGCGCCATTTGCCACCCTAAAAAAAAAGAAAAAAAAGGGCAAAACCTAACAGCGATTAACGGCACAACTGCAGCAGCGGTAACTGCTGCATGTCAAGGAAGCTTTCACACTTTGGCCACACAGCATTTTTATTCAATTAACATACATACATTATGTGCACGTATGTATGTACGTGTTGTATGGCGTGTTGTACGGCGAGCAACAACAAAACCCAGACAAACAGCTGATTAAGCAGCAGCTACTACTACTACTACTACCACACGCCTATTGTATACGCACAAGCAAACTTGGGTCTGTGTGTGTGCGTATCACGTTATGACGAGCAGAATTAAGTGTGTTAATGTCCACTCTTTGCTGCTGATCAGCATTTCGTTGTTGTTGTTGTTGTTGTTGCTACTGCCACGCTTTACAGAACCCAAACACACACCTATATGCTTAAACGTACGCGCGCGTGTGTGTGTGTGCTCCGTTTTTGCTGGGAACTATGTGGATTCATTTTATTGGTGCTCAAGTATCGTATGATAATCCATTGTTGTTGTGCTTTTCCCGCGCGCACTAAACTCATACACACACGTATTTTTAGTTGTTGCGTTGCCAACTAACAGAACATTTTGTAGCACCAGATAAAACACCAGATAGAACTAGCGACATGGTTGCTGTTGCGGCTATTTCGAAACAAAAGGTCAAGAAAAAAGAAACGCTACTTATGTACATATGTATGTGTGTCAAAACGAATATTGAATGCTCTCATGTTATCTTATATTTATGCACATTTAACAAGTGCAATCATAGCTCGTTGTTCTGTGTAAAAACATAAGATCAAATTTGTTCAATTAATTTATTAAATTAATAAATAATGCGCTGCTGCGCAAAGATCAACAAGATACGATACGACAAGCTTGTCATACAAGTTCAGCATAAATGATCAACACTTAGCAGCTCTATGGCAACGCCCCTACAACTGAAAAGCAATCAACAGTCTGGCAGCACTTAAAATACAAACAGTCGCATTTTTAAATAATTGTAGCTTAATTTGTGCATGTGTTATTATATTTATTTTTGGTTTTCATTTAATTATCTTATCGTTTAGTAGCTGCTTAAAGCCACAGAAAAACGCTTAAATGTCACAACACAACAAAAAGGACACAGGCAGCCATGCGAATAGCACACGCCAGCGCAAACAGGACGACAGCAACAGCAACAGCAACAAAAGCCAAAAGAAGCAGCAGACGCCCAATGGTAGCGCCAAGGGCAACAGCAACAGCAGCAACACCTCACTTACAGTTAGTAATAGCAGCAACAGCACTAGCAGCAGCAGCAGAAGCAGCAGCAGCAGCGCTGCCAAAATGCAAACGCTCGCAGCGACACACACGAAGCCCAACAGCGGCGGCGGCAGCAGCAACAAGACTCAGCTAAGCAAAAAGGATAAACAGCAAAAAGACAAAGAGCGCATGGAACGCGCACAGCTGGTGCTCTGGCGTCATCCAATGCAGACGTCCAAATACTGTGCATTCGAACTGATTGCACTGCTGCGCACCTGGAGCAGCAGGTGAGTGACCCTTTCTCTCTCTCTCTCTCTATCTCTCTCTTGCTCACTCGCTCGCTCTCTTTCTACTTGTTGCCACTTGCAGATTACTGAAGCAACGCGGCCTGTTGGCCGTTTTAATAGTATTAGGCATTGTATTTAGCATAATTTACAAACTAGATGGGCCACATCAGCTGCTCATTGAGCTGGTGCGTCGCAATACCTGGTTCTTTGTCTACTGGCTCGGTTTGGGCGTTCTCTCATCGGTCGGCCTGGGCACTGGGCTGCACACATTTCTGCTCTATCTGGGCCCACACATAGCCAGCGTTACATTGGCCGCCTACGAGTGCAATTCACTCGATTTCCCCCAGCCGCCCTATCCCGACGAGTAAGTGCTGCTGTGAATGCTCGCTGGATATATATTTGAATGTAACGCGTGCTCTTTCTAATTGGCAGCATCGTTTGTCCGGAAGAGCCGTATATGAAGCGCATGCCCAATATTTGGTCCATCATGTCAAAGGTGCGCCTGGAGGCGTTCCTTTGGGGAGCTGGCACTGCATTGGGCGAACTGCCGCCATATTTTATGGCCAAGGCCGCACGTCTGTCCGGCTATGATCCGGACGATGCCGAGGAGCTGGCCGACTTTGAGGCGCTCAATGCCAAGCGTCACCAGAAGAACCTCAGTCTCATGGACAAGGGCAAGCTGTTCATGGAGCGTGTCGTCGAGCGTGTTGGCTTCTTTGGCATATTGGCCTGTGCGAGCGTATGTTTCTGCATCTACTCTACAGATATTGTTGTTGCTTCATTTCGTTGTTTTGCAGATACCCAATCCGCTGTTCGATTTGGCCGGCATCACTTGTGGCCATTTTCTGGTGCCATTCTGGACATTCTTTGGCGCCACACTGATCGGCAAGGCCATCATCAAGATGCACATACAGAAGATCTTTGTGATTATCGCATTCAATGAGTCGCTCATCGAGCGGGCCGTCGATCTGATTGCCACGATGCCAATATTTGGTCGCAAGCTACAACAGCCGTTCAAGGCATTCCTCGAGAATCAGAAGCAGCGACTGCACCGACAGCAGCGCGGACGCAACGCTAACGCCGCCGCCGGTGCTGATTCGGGTAATCTGATATCAAAAATCTTTGAGACCTTTGTCATTGGCATGGTCTGCTATTTCGTGGTGTCCATTGTCAACTCCCTGGCCCAGAGCTATCACAAGCGGCTGCACAAGAAGCCGCGCCATGTGCCGCCGACTGCCACGCCCAGCGCTAGCATAAGGAAGCATAACAAGCCGAAGGCGCTGCGCGATTAGGCGCCTGCCCACAAAAATCCTACGGCTGTTGTCTCACCCATGCTAAATTCTTTGTTAATAGTTTTTTTTTTCCATTGCTTCTATTACCCTTTTTTTTTTTTGTTTTTTTTTTTTTTTTTGGTCGATAGTCGTCGGATTTTTATTATATATAAATTTTTTTTTGTTTTTGTTAGTCAAATTCCAGCGGCATTTTCAGGGTTTCACTTGTGCTAAAAAAAAAAAAAAAAATAATGTAATATCATATTTCCTTTGTTCTGGCAATTGGAGGGCAGATGCCAAGTGGAATTCCAAAATGGAACCGTAAAAAATTTTAAATGATATTTTGTACAAGTATTTCGAATGTATGTGAAGGAGTGAAAGAGATGGCAATGGCGCCGACAGAGCAGCCACTCGAAATGACCGCAGTAGAGATACCCTAGAATAGAATAGAAAAGGAAAAACCGAAAAACAAACAGAAAAACACAAGTGAAAAGGCAACTAAAACAAGCATGTTTAATGTTAATAATAATAATAATAATAAAAAAAATAAAAAACTGGTCATTCAGTTGCCTTTTTAATGCCCTTGTTTATTTGTAATTATTCCGAATTTCAACTTTTTGTGTGTTTCGCAATAACGAACGCAAATTGTTGTGCTTCAAGATAAACAAAGACATTGAAAACAAAATAGAAAATAGAAAATTGAAATTAAAATCTAAATACGAAAAAAAAATAAATAAAATAAACGGAATTACATATATGAAAAGTAAACATGCTGTATCTCGCTGTCGCTTGATGAACCCAACTTTGGGCATTTGTTTGCTTTGGCCTAATGATGGATGACCCAAAGACCACAAATGTGTTTACCCACAGTTTCTCATGCCAGCTAGCATACAGTTATCCGAGAATCGAATGTATCTTAGACTAGGCTTACAGAGATGATCCCAAAGTGGTTCGGCCTCAGATCTCAGGATCTGTTTGGTATATTTAGCTAATATTTGGTATATTAACTTGTGATATCATTGTAGACAAAGTGCTTTTATGTGCGCTGTGGAATACCCTTAAGATCCGCTGAAACCAGGTCATTTCGCATCATAACTCGGAAACTATTTAAGTTTTCAGTATCTGAAATTTGGTATATTAACGGGTGATGTTAGCTCAGTTAGAAATAGGCCTGCAAATAGTTGTTTAGCTTTGCACTGCTGTCATTTGATATGAAAGGGGAAAATTTGTGCTGGGCTGCAATCAAAGCAGCAGCCAAGGACTTTATGAAATCGAACAACTAATTGATTTGTGATTTAATCACATTTATGCCACTGAACGGTCTTCATTATGTGGCCAAGATTCGGGCTCAGTTACAGCCCAGCTGTTGACAATGCCGGCGGCGTTGGCTCATTAGGCCAAATGGCTTGGCTAGCTGAACGCTGGGCAAATCCAGCTGAGAAGGACATTTGCCTTTGGCTAACAGTTACAGACGCCGCTGGCGTCGCACTTGTCGTTACGTTTATGATGTCGACCCATCCAAGGGAGGGCAGCAGCAACAACAACAGCAACAACAACAAGGACTAACAAGTTGGGCAACAGGATGAAGCGCAATGTCAACAAGACGACACGCGTAAGGCGCCAAAGGACATGCGATAGAAGGGGACGAGATGCGAGATGTCCGTGTCCAAAAACTTGGCACGTACATAAAATATTTTCATTTAGCTGTCAGCATTTATTCAAAATGGACACACACGCACACACGCGTGCCAAAGGATGGCATCCAGTGCGACCCAACTATGCGCGTCCGACAGATTTCAGCTGCCACATTGCAAAGGCCAAATGCCTGCGGCCCTCGGCTGATAGTTATTGTAGTTGTAGTTGTAGTTGTAGTTGTTGTAGTTGTTGTTGCGGAGCTGGGAGCTGGTAGGCGTCGCGCATGAATTCCAGCTGAATGCACAGGAGGCGCGCAGCGGCCACACCCAGAAAGCGGCGCGCAGGACTAAGGGCTGCGGGCAAGGCAACAATTCAACAACAACAACAACAACAATAGCAGCATAACTTGAGCGCAAAGCAAAAAAAAAAAAAAAAAGAAAATAAGTCGGCGCACAAAAGCATGCAATGAAATTATGTGGCATGTGCAGAGCCCAGCCGGAAACAGTTATGCTGCGTGAGTGTGTGTGCGAGAGAGAGTGAGAGAGAGAGAGGTGGAGAGTGCGTTTGCGAACGTGCTGATGCGTGCTCGTGACTCAAGTGTTGCTCCCCAAACGAGCTTTGCTTTGGCTCGTCGCGTGCAAATATGCGAAGCTGGGCACCGAAACTGAAGCCGTTTGCTGTATGCGGCCTGAACAACCCCATCTAATTCCACATTCACCGCAACACCCATTCCCATTCCCATGGCCCATGCTTGCATTTGCCGTTGCTTCAATTGGGGCTGGCACTAACACATGTGACGCCTGTGACTAGTATCGTATGTGTGCGATATGTTATCGATCGCACGTGTGATCTCAGGCAAAATAACGAAACAGTTCAAATGAAAAACATTTTATAAACTTAATAATAAATTGTTTTTCTTTATCTTTTTGATGTGGTTTAATATTAAATTATATATAAAAATAAATTAAAATTTTTCTGTTATCATGGGAACAACTTGACTTCAATTTATATGAATATTTACAATGCAACTTATGCTACTGTTAAGTCTAATAAATAAATTAAGAGAATGATAGATGTCTATTGAAATATTTAACATAAATTCAAGTTAAATCTAAATTATTCCTTAGCAATTGCTGTGACACTCTCTGAAAATGAGCTCCATTACGCAGGTGAAAATCAAAAATTAATTTCAAACAACAAAATTAGCCTAAATACTTTTAGCTAGGCATTTCCATTTGATAAAATGTAAAAAAAGCTTGCGATTATTTCTACAATGCCTGCAATCGATGTTTACAGCGCTTGTCGATAGTTTTAGCGCCGTTCGGCACATCGCTAGCGGCCGTTGCGGCCTGCGAACGGGCCAATTTGGCGACTGTCGCTGTGGCTGCAAAAGCAGAAATTACATAGACATAGACGCGCACCAGCTGTGTGCGCATTAAGACGTCTTTCCAACAATCTTTCAACGCGTTCGCGTTCTTGTTGTTGTTTTCAATTTGCTTGCATGCGGCAAACAGCAGCTGAAACAAACAACAACAGCAACAACAGAAAGTAGAAAGTGCGCCTGTTGGCAGGCAGCGAAATTTTTATTGTTTGTTTGTTTTTGTTTGAAAACTGATTTTTGTTTTGCGCTTAACAGCATAAATTTGGAATACGCGTGAAATTTGAATATAAATTGATAATGTTGCAATATCTATATAATATGTGAGAAGATGGATTTCGCAAATCGCAATAATACGGCCAACAAATTCGTCTGCCCCAGCGACAGGCAGCTGGCGCTGCGAGCCAAGTAAGTAAATCGCAATGCGCTCAAATGTAGGCAATGAAAAATGCCAATGCAACAATTGGGCGCCTGTTACAGGCTGTCTGCATGTCTGCTTGTATGCGTGTGTGTGTGTGTGTGTCCAAGTTAAACAATAGCGTTAACGTTGACTAAACTTAAACAAAGCGCAATGTGAATTGTGATGAATGTGCTGTGCGCGTCATAAACAAAAGCTGGCCGCTCACGTTGTTGTTGCTGTTGTTGTTGCTGTTGTTGTTGCTGTTGTTGTTGCTGGCTGATAAGGCAACAAGCGGCGCGCAACAGTTAGTGCGAAGCGCAACAAAAAAAAAAACAGACAAAAACAAAAACAACAGCAACGAGCAGAAACGCCAACTGTCGCGTATGTGTCGACAAAAGCTTTAGTTATAATTTAATTAACTTTGACTGCGTCAGTCGCCGCTGTCTCCCCCTTCACACATATATACATGTACATCTGTGTGCGTGTGTGTGTGTGTGTGTGTGATTAGCTAAAGCGCGCAACGCTGTAGCTAAACCAAACACACACACACACACGCAGACGGCTTGGCCATGGAATTGCCAACGTGCTGTCAAGGACCCAGCGCACAGCCAAAGGACCACATGTCCTCCTGCTGCCTGCGTCCTTCGTCCTTCGTCTAATCATAATTGCTGACTGGGCCGCTCGCTGAGCTCGTTGCCGCCGTCTCGCTGACAGATTAATTAAATTTTAATAATGCTTCAAGTTCTTCTTTATTTTTTTCTCTCTTTTTTTTTTTTTTTTTTTTTTTGGTTATTTTTATGAACCGCATGCATGTTTATGGCACAGTCGGAATACACAATTATTTATTGCAATTGACGGCGACTAACTGACTGAGCTGTTGGTGGGCTGGGCGAGGCGGGCATCAACATTTACATTAACACGCCCACACGCGCACACGCACACACTGGCAGACAGGCACATGGTCGCTGGCAGCATATGTTTGTGTCAAAGTGAAAACGTTTAGCATACTGTGAGGCGCAATCCCAGCTGACTGTGAATATGTGAATTGGGGCTTTACGCAGAATTAACTACAAGTACAAAACCACACACACACACACACACACAGGCAGGCAGGCACACACGCATGCACAGACATTGAAGCACGCTTTATGCATAATGCCACAGCCGCAAAATACACGCACAGCGGGCGCACCGGATGGCAGCTGTGTGCCAGTTGGCAGGCAGCAGGTTTCAAGTGCTCAATTTACACTTCCGTTCGCTCAATTTTCGCAGCGAGCTTCAACTGTACATATATAATAATAAAAATAAATGTACAAAAAAAAAAATCATCGAAACAAATGCCACAGGCGTGACGCATGCACACTGGACATGGCAAACGAACTGGGCAGCGGCAGCTGAAGGGGGGCGCGGTTATTGTGCAGCTGACAAGTACATGTACTTGAAATTCAAATTACAGTCCAAGGCAGCAGCCGTCGCAGCAGCTGCGAAAGCCCAGAGCTGTCAGGCAGAAACCGCAGTGCTGCAGTGCGAAATGCGTTTAAATTGGCTGCCACAAGTGAACGAGTTGCATTTGCTCTCATTTAAATGAATTGCATTTTTATTTTAAAGTTCAAGAATATCTATCGATATTGTTTCAATATGCTGCCCTGTCTCTTTTAGCGGTAACATGTTTAAGCTTCAACCTCTTCCATCTGCATACCATGCATTTTGACAGCCGCCATTTGAGTTGCAATGCATTTGCAGCTCAGGCAATGCAATTTGCTTGATCGTTTGTCAAGCAACAGCTTGATCGTTTGACAGCGTTAATTACAGCGGCAACCTCTTCAGCTGTATACCATGCAAACCATGACAAACAACAGCTTGATCGTTTGACAGCATTTATTACAGCGGCAATCTCTTCTGCTGCATACCATGCATTTTGACAGCCGCCATTTTAGGTGCAATACACGTGCCGAGCAGGCATTAGAATTGGCTAGGCGTGCGACAATTCAACAGCTTGATCGTGTGAGGGCCGCAAAGATGCGGTTAGTGCTAATGTGACAATAATGTCGCATGCTTTTTTTTTGCTGTTGTGTTATTTTGTTAGAGTGTACACAGTTGTTAAGTGCATTTTGCAATTGCATTTTAAGTACGCCAAATGGGGCAAACAAATTATTATGTGCACGCAAAGTGAAATTAACTGTTTGCCTGTTGCTTGAACGCAAATACCGTTGCATGATCCTGACAGCCGGACAGCGTGCACGGCAGCTGCTGAAACTGAAGCGGAAAGCCCTCAAGGCAACAGGCGAGGTTAGAGCACACACACGGAGACACGCGCGCACACAAACACACACACGCACATCTACGTATATTTGCATGTACAGTGCACACACAGTACATTGGATATGTGGATAGCAGCCTCAAGGGAACATTGCTTCCAGCATTTCTTCGTAACAAGCTGCTATCAGCTAAACAGAAATTCAATTCCAAAACGAATTCAGTTTTATTTCGCAATACGTTCAGCCTATTGAGTGTGTGCGGTACTTTCAAGTCAATAAACCCGCGGCAAGGCAATGAAATGGCGGCCACAAAGTGAGCAGCACGAACACAAACACAAAGCGTAACAGTAACACACATGCTGTGTGTATGTGTGTGTGTGTGTGTGTGCGTGCAAATTGAGTTGGACTTGGTATGTGTTTTCAAGTTGAGGTACAAGATTCTTATTAGAAACAGTTGGAGTTTTTATTGTGTATACCCTGTAGCCACTAGGCTATTAAAGAGTATGTTAACGTCGACCAATTTTACTTGAAAACATCGTGATAGATCTTTTCGTTTCTCGAAGGTCGAAAGGGATGCGTGTTAGTTTGTTTTAGTGGGCAATAATGGGCACAGGGTATCTCTTAGCTGCCTTTTTTCCTGTTTTTTTTTATTTTATTTTTATTATGCTTATTAGCCTTATTTGACTCAAAACAAGTTGGTTTCATTTAATTGGCTACAAACTGAATTCAAATAGAAACAGGCTGAGTTCAGCTCCAGCAAAGCAGGTAACATTTAAGCAGAACAGGTAAATATGAAGTTACTTTTAAGGCAGACTCTATTGTATAGAAAAAGGAAGTGTTCTCTTAGCAAACGTAAACGTGTCGCACAAGTGAAATTTATGCTTATCGCCTAGGCGATAGATTGGCGAGCTCTACTCGATGTGTGACAAATGCATTAAATATTAATAAGTATGCTGAAAGGCTTTCGTTGCTTTAATTATGAAAATCAACGGGGCGAAAAGATGGCGATAATAAGGCGATATGCCTTGACAAGCCTCGCTATGATTATGCATACCATATATAAGCATGCATACATATGCATATTAACTGGCGTTTGTCAAAGCTACGAGTTCCACGTAAAGTGCCACCCCAATTTACATAAAAATGTACTCATGTGTCTTTGCCCGTATGGCCGCTGCGTTTTTCATGCCGTGTATAAGTGATTCCAAAGTGGCCATAAATCGCGCAAGTCCGGACACGAACCCGGACCCGGACCCGGACCCAGGCACGGCCCTGAGCCCAGGCTCTTAATTAACTTTGAACTTGACATTTTGGCCCTGGAACTAAGGCTGAAGCTGAGCTAAGCGGCAGCAGCAGCAATGTACAGTATTCATGGTTAGCCGCACATTTAATACCCTTCCTCACTTGCGGTCGATTGAAGAAGTAGATTGCAAGCTCCAAGAAGTCGGCATCCCTATTTGTTGAGCAATTGCTTGTTCTACTGGATTTTTCGCGCATGCAACCCTTGACACGCATATTTATTCAGGGGAAAAATGTGAAACATGTCTCAAATGAATCTAACTTTATGGTTGGATTGTCAAAATAAGTTTCGTACTACTATTTTTCGCAAATATTCAGCACTTGCAGCTGGAATTTTACAAGAACTCCTCTTTAGCGAGTCTTTTAAGTGTTCAGTCTGTCAATCAACCAGTCAATTGGTCAGTCTGCAGATTAGTCAATCGGACGGTTAGTAAGTGTGTCGATTAGTCAATTAGACAGTCATTATGTGTGTCAATTAGTCAAACCGTCCGCCCGTAGAACAATCAGTTAGTATAACAGTCGGCCAGGAAGTTAGTCAATCAGTGGGTCTCTTTATAAATCAATCAGTCAGTCAGTCAGTCAGTCATAATCTGTGCATCAGTCAATTAGTCGGTCAAACAGTCGGTACGTAAATCAATCAACCAGTAAGTCTGTTAATTAGTCACTCAGTCAGAGAATATGTCAATCAGTCAATCAACTAGTAGACTCACAAGTCGTTTCGTCAGTCAGTCAATCAAACCCAAACATTCTGTCCAGTAGTGCGTCTGTCAACTATTCAGTCAAACAGTCAGGTAGTATGTCAATCAGTTAGTCCATCAACTAGTATGTTCATTACTCAATCAATCAATCAATCAGTCAGTCACTCAGTCAACTACTTAGTCCGTCAATCAGACTCAGACAAGCTGTCGACTAATAAGTCTGTCAATTATGCAGTCGTTCAATCAATTAGTGAGTCTCCTACTAGTAAGTCAATCAGGTAGTTCAACTAATACGTTTATTAGTCAGTAAGTCAGTCAATCAGTCAACTAGTTATTCCGTCAATCAGACTCAGCCAGTCAATCAGTCAAACATACATTAGGTTGAGTTGTTTTCTTGCATGCGTTACACGTTTCGTAGCACAATCGTTATGCCCTTGTGTAGGGTATCAGAAACATAATTACCGCATTAAGCAGGCAGCACTAATGATGCTCATTAGGCGCACAGCGACCCGGACACCTACACACATCCGCACACACCCGCACACACCCGCACACACACACAGCCAGGCGCATAATTATTAACATTTTGGTGTGTTCGCAGATTGAAAGCCGGCTGGAGCAGCTCAAAGACGAACGAGCCGCTGCGTCCGGATGAACAGGAGGCGATCATATCGGTGATACGGCGCAATGAGGAGATCGAGATTGCGGAACGGCAGCGTGTGGGCCGCCTTGTGGAGCGTGTGGAGAAGATTAAGCTGCATGCGGTGGAGCGCGGTCCCAACTGTTGTCGCCTGTGCGGCGATGCGTTCGGCCTGCTGCGGCCGCAGCGCATCATCTGCGAGGATTGTCGCAAATCTGTATGCACCAAGTGCAGCGTCGACATCAACATTAGGTATCACAATAGCGAACGGACGCGCGAGATTTGGCTGTGCCGCATCTGCTCCGAGACGCGCGAGATGTGGAAGAAGTCGGGCGCTTGGTTCTTCAAGGGTCTGCCCAACTATGACATGCCCGTGCGCAGTCTTAGTGCCACAAACACGCCTACTGCCACGCCCATAGCGGGCGGAGCAGGTGGCAAAGCGGCGTCGGCACTCGGACGCAGCCTGCACGCCACACCGACGCGCGCTGCACGCATCAAGAAGCTAACGATACGCGTCAACGACAGCAGCAGCAGCAGCAGCAGCGGCGGCGGCGGCGGCGGCAACAGCAGCGCCAGCGGCCAATCCGAGCCGGAGGAGGAGGATCAGCCGGATCAGGGCACCAAGCCGGGCACAGCTGCCGCCGCTGCCGCTGCCGGCTCCCAGCGGCTGCAGCGTGACGAAAGCTTCCGGCTGCGCGCCTACGGCTCCATACGCAGCTTCATCGATGGCGGCGAGCGCAAGCTATCCAATTCCTTCTTATTTGGACGCCAGGGCAATGCGCGGCAGGCGGATAGCCAGGACTATGACAACATCTCGACGGCGTCCACGGTCGCGCAGCTGCGACGCGAGGGCAGCTTTCTGCGTCGCAGCTCGGTCAGCTCGTCGTGGTCTTTCAGTGACAGCTCCGGTTCCGGCAACTCTGCCACGCACAACCAAACCCCGCAGCAGCAGCAGCAGCAGCAGAAGCAACAACAACATCAGCAGCAACAACAACAACAACAACATTGTCGCGATCCTCTGCTAGGCTGGCTGGAAATTGCCATCAGCTATCGGGAGAGCTTCCACAGTCTGGACTGCACCATGGTCCGTGCACGTGACTTGCCCGCAATGGATGCCGCCGGCCTGGCCGATCCCTACTGCAAACTGAACATTGTAACGCCCGAGGGGCATACGAAATATACGCGCTGGCAGCGCACCAAAACGGTCCATAAGACCCGCAATCCCGACTTCAATGAGACGCTACAATTCGTTGGCGTTGAGCCCGAGGAGCTGGGCAATTCCCTGCTCTATGTGGCGCTCTTCGATGACGATAAATACGGACACGATTTTCTAGGCGCCGCCAAGATCTGTCTATCCACGGTGAGTGCTGTTGCGAGAGGTGAAAAACGCGCGAAAATACGCCGATTTTCGAATACCCTTTTTTGTGATCCATACGGTCTAGTTGTCCGATAATGGCAAGACTTTGCCTGGAGAAGTTGGCGCATGTTAAGTATGAAAATGTTTTCCATACAAAAACTCATTTTCCGAACGATTCTTCCAGTAAAGCCATATGTTATAGTAAACCGATAACATCATGTTGATCAGATCTAAGCAGCATAGACGATGTAGAAATTGACGAATTTAGGCAATCTTTCAAAAGAGAAGCTTTTCCCAGTTCGAACCGGCCAGTCGGTTCTATGCAAATAGACTTGACTAGCGATGCGGATCAAGAATATATATGTCATATGGGTTCTATTGAGACTTAGCCTAGGCTTACATCGAAACGCATCGTGAGGCAAAGAATTTGGCAAATAATTTGAAACTGTGAATGCGAATCGTTGCAGGTGCATAGCACATCGCAGTATCGGATATCGGTGCCGCTGGGCGTGGAGGATCAGTATAGCACTGAGGCGGAGCTGGCGCAGAGCTGGCCAAATGGCAAGATGCTCATCTCGCTGTGCTACAATACGAAACGGCGTGCTTTGGTGGTCAATGTGAAGCAGTGCATCAATCTGCTGGCCATGGACAACAACGGCAGCTCCGATCCATTTGTCAAGCTGTGAGTAAACCAATCATTCTGTTCCTTCTCCCAGCTAATGGCAACTCTGTTAAATTCCGCGCGGGCTTAGGCAACTGAAACCGGATGTGCATAAGAACAAAAAGCACAAGACGAGCGTCAAATGGCGCACACTGAATCCCATTTACAACGAGGAGTTCTACTTTGAGGCCAGTCCCCATGATCTGAACAAGGAGATGCTCATACTGACCGTCTGGGACAAGGATCTGGGCAAGAGCAACGACTTCCTGGGCAGCCTCCAGCTGGGCGCCCAAAGCAAGGGCGATCGACTCCAGCAGTGGCTCGACTGCATACGGCTGCCCGATCATTTCCATGAGAAATGGCATTGCCTAGCCCCGGACAATCCCACACATTAGCCAAAAAAGTGCGCCCGCCCAGCTGATTCCAATATTAGTTTCATAAAATGCATAACATATACATATATATCCATATATTTTTGATATGCCTGCATGCATGTGTGTGAGTGTGTGTGTGTGTGTGTGTGTGTGTTTACGAACACTTTTTTCTTTCTCGCAAATGCTTGCTCAACATAACCTCAATTTACTAAGCAACATAACCTCAATTCGCTCGCTTCTTCATTTCTGCATACACAGACACACACACACACACAAACACATATATATAATGTATATAGCTTTGTTTAAGTGTCCTTAAAAAGGGTTTATCAACATACAACAACAATTGTATTTACTATTTTATCCTTTCTTTCCGTTTCTTTCTCTTTTTGCACAAAACATTTTTATCGATAATATAAAAAAAAAAAAAAAAAAAACGCAAGACAGTAGCAAACAAATTTACTAACAAAATGTAATTAATCATATTTTTGATTCATATATTTATTATTATAATTGCAAACACTTTTCTCGCAGAGCACTCTATATTTATAATGTCCCAATCTTAACTTTTGCCGCAACACACACAGAAAAACAAACGAATTAGTCAAGCATTTAACGAATGCAATTTATTTATAGATATACATATATATACACATATGTATATATACATATACACAAATAAATCAAAAATCAAAATTATGTATATTGAAAAAAATAATTAACATTTTTTTCAATGGTGGATGGGAATTCAGCGCGTTTAAAACCGCGCCCAAACGATTTTTCAACATAAATCAGCAATCGTAAGATACATATTCAAACATTTTGAAGCGCAAACATTTGCAATTTATTTAAATATACATGTGTATGTATATATAAATTAAACAAACCAAAAAAAAAAAAATAATAAACATATATTTTAATAAGGAAATAATTTTATTGAGGGGAATGAACGCGTGTGCCGCAAGAGAAATTCAAGTGTGTTTTTTTTTTCTTTTCCTGCGAGTTTATACAATTTTTAAAGTCGAATACATTTTAATTATACAATTATATATGTATATACATATATGTATATGTACAAATCATTTATGCATATAAATATTTTAACAAAATTTATATATGAACAAATTTTGTAGGTGCCTAAAATCGCCAGCGCGTTTTTAACAGCACAAATTTACAATTTTATGATTTTGGCATAGATAGATACATCGTATACAATTTTAGTTTTTTTTTTGTTTTTTTTTTTTTATATATATATTTTATATGTGAATAATAATAAAATTAATAGATAGTTTAGGAAAGAGAAGAGATTAAGGATGAAAGGAAAATTTAATGCAAGTTTCGCTGATCGAACAGCTCACAAGAGAATTTCCAGCGATTTTCTTTTTAGAAGCCGATTTGGCATTTAAATAATTTTGGCAAACACACCGATATATATAAAATATATATATATATAAATTTATATATATCTATGTATATGCATGTTTATATAGGTAGATAAGTACAGCAAGATAGTTAATCCAGGACTTTTGCAGCTGCCGCAAATTGTGGCAAAATTATAGACCTCAGCTTTGAGGCTCCATGGAGATTACACAATTGTTTGCCTTTGTACGAAGAGAGCCGATTGGGTTAAGCAAAACAAAAAAAAAAATGAATAGTAAAAAATAGGAGAAACAGCTTAAGTACTAAATGAAACGCTGATAGGTTAGGGATCCGGCACAAGGCGATTTATGCCGCTTCAAGACGGCGCCTTCGCTGTTCAGAAGTCGCCCAAACTCGTGTCCGGCATGATAAACAAGACGCAGCTCCTGCTGCGTATGTAAATTGTGCTGCTGCTGTTGCTGCCGCTGTCGCTGACGTTGCCGCTGTTGCTGTTGCTGCCGCTGCTGCTGCTGCTGGTGCTGGTGCTGCTGATGTTGATGCTGCGTTGTTGTGTGCTGCAGCTGGTGTTGCTGTTGATAGTGGCTGCCACCAGCGGACGACGCCGCAGCATTGTTTGTATGTTAGAAGAGACGCTTCTCGTAGCTGAAGAGGCCGTGCACATTGCCCTCCAGCTGGGCCGAATGGGTGCGCTTCATGAAGCGCAGTTGGCCATTGTAGATCATCTCTCTGCAAGCATAAAAGGGGATTAGCTGAATAAGCGTCAGAGTCTGATTGACTTAATAGTACTCTGTAGCTGTCTGATTGACTGATACATTAGTTGACGAACTGAGTGATTGATCGACCGACTGAGTGCCTATTTGATTGACGCACTTGTGTACAAACTGATTAACTGATTGACCAACTAAATAATAGACTCACAACTTGGCTCCTCGATTGACTGAGTCATTAGATGACTGTTTGAGTAAACGATTGAATCACTGTCTGATTGATTGATTGATTGACTAACCTAATTGCCGCTTTGACTGACTGATTGAGCGATTGCAACTAAATAATAGACTCAATCGTTGACTGATTGATTGACTTAACAGATAAGGGAATGACTGACTGATTGAGTGACTTAGTGCCTGATTGATTGACCGACCAGTTGGCAGCCATACTAGGTAACAAACATACTGATTGACTAAGTATTGATTGACTGACTGATTGCCTGACTGACTGATTGATTGGCTCACTAGTGGCTGATTGAATCACATACGTTTGCAGTGCATGTCGTGAAAGAGACTCACCTCAGCTTGCTGACCGAATTGGCGCCAATGTCCTGGCAGCTGTGCTGCAGTCCACACTCCAAATAGGGTAGATAACGCAGAACGGAGCCCTTGTCCACAATGCTGCCGCTGACGCCCTGGGCGACCTTCATTTTATCCATTTCGTTGTGATAGTAGCGGGACATGGCCGCACCCTTGGCATCGCCACGCTCCATGGCCTCCAGGGAGCCCATGCCGCGATATTTCTTCAAGCGCACACCATCCGAAAAGAAGTACTCGCCGGGCGCCTCTGAGGTGCCGGCCAAAAGGGAGCCCATCATCACAGCGCTGGCACCCAGTGCCATGGCCTTGACAATGTGCCCAATCGATTGGATGCCGCCATCGGCAATGACCGGTACGCCAAACTGTTTGGCAAATTGGGATACCTGATGGACGGCCGTTGCCTGCGGACAGCCGCAGGCCATGACCTCCTGGGTAATGCATATCGAGCCGGAGCCCATGCCGACGCGCAGACCATCCACGCCAGCATCGATAAGGTTCTTCGCCTGGGCACGTGTCACCACTGTCAGAGAGATGGAGTATTGGTTAGTGCTTGAGCACACAATGCATGCAAATTCTACAGTGCGCAACAAAAGTAAATGCCAAACTGCTCTGCTTCTTCTGGACAATGCATTCCTGATGAAACTGCGGCAATAGTTATAAAATTAAAGATATTCATCTACAAAAACACTACACAAGAAGCTGCTTGTTGAATTTGGTGACTCCCAAAATCAAAAGTTCGATATCGTTTTTATCGATTTATCGATTGCGATCGGGACAAGTTATCGATTATTGGCAAGAAAACCCTGCTGCGCGTACACTGCGAGGACCTACTTTCCAAATTTCTCTGGCTCTTATAGGCGCTGAGATCTTTGCGTTCATACAAACGGACTTGGCTAGATCGAGTCGATTATTGATGCTGATCAAGAATATATACATATATGCTTGATGGGGTCGAAGATGCTTCGTGCCGCCTGTTAACCATTTAATAACTGGTTCAGGTTATAGAAATGGGAAATTGGGGGAAATATCCCGAAAGTGAAATGTTCCGTTTTAATACCAAATTTGCAGCATCAAGTCTCAAAATTGATAATTATCGATATTATGAAAGTGGGCTGAATTATCGATAAGGCATGCAGAAGGACGTGGCCGGATCAGCTAAGATCGGCGTCTAGATCAGGACGCCCTGCCAGGTCTGGGATTAGGGATGAGGGCGTGGCATTTAGTTTCATTACACACAATTGGAATTGGTTGTTATTTTTGTTGTTGTTGGGATTAGTTACCATTGCCGCCAATGACCTGCAGATCGGAATAGGTTTCCTTGATGAACTTGATCATCTCGACCTGGTAAATGGAATTGCCCTGGGATGAGTCCAATATGATGACATCGACACCATTCGCCACAAGGAGATGGAGACGCGCCTTATCCTCGTGCCGTGTACCAATGGCAGCGCCGACGAGCAGCTGCTTATTTGAATCCTTGGATGCATTCGGATAGGAGCGTGCCTTCTTCAAATCCGTGCGTGCTATCATCGCGACCAGCTCCCCATCCTGATTGACAATCGGCAGCTTGCCCTTTTTACTCTTCTCCAGAATGGCATTCGCCATCGGCAGGGTGATGCCGTTGGGTGCCGTGATTAGCTCTGTGGTCATGATGTCCGCCAATAGCACTTCCGGTTGATGTTCACGAAAATCGATGTCACGGGACGTGACCATGCCCAACAGCTTGCCGCCCAATTTGCCATTCTCGGTAACGGGATAGCCGGTGAAGCCGTTCTTGCGACGGGCCTCGAGCACATCGCCAACGGTATTTGACGGCGACATCACCGACGGATCGCGCATAAAGCCATGTTTGTATTTCTTAACCTTGTGCACCTCCAACGCTTGATACTCCGGCGTGCAGTTGTGATGGATGATCCCAATGCCACCACACAGCTGCGCGTTGGTTTTCCCGCCAAATATAATTCCGACCAGGGTTAAGCGTGTGGGGGAAAATTTGTTTTTTTTTTTTGGTTTTTTTTTAGCGAATTTAGAGGCGCATAAGAGTGTTCAATTACAACCACAACTGGAGCATGGAGCACCAAATGGCGATGTGCTTCGGTCGGCGTTCGTCGTTTATCGGTTATCGTTTATCGACAACGTATGACAAGGCTGCAGACCCGTCATTTGACAACGTCAAATGTTAATGTGACGATAACAGCGCTACGTTAACATTACAGCATAGTTATGCTAACGTTAACAGATAACAGAATGCGCTTGGCATTGATATGAATTCGATTCACTAAGTGTTAAATGACGTTAACAGCGTGACATTAACAGCATTATATAAATCGTTAATGTGACGTTAACAGCGTGACATTAACATGCTTGTGTAAAGTGAACAGTATGTAATGCACATATTCATACATGTATTATGTTAATGTGACGTTAACAGCGTGACATTAAACAGCATGAAAAACACAAATTATGTTCTTAACTGATTCAAATTATTAATGTAGCTGTTAGGATTCTTCAAGATTGGACATCTTCTAAATAAGTACTCAAAATGACGATAGCAGAGTGACGTTAACAGTGTAACGTTAACAGCATTACGTTAGCAGCATAGCTTAGATATATACCTGTTTACAATGTTAATCAACATTAACATAAGTTAAAGTCTGCTTTAAATTAGTCAACAGTGTTATGTTAACAGCATGCTAACAATAACATAGAAGCTTTTTAAAAAGCTTATACTTGATTTAAGTATTGCAGAGAGCATTATTATAATGTCAGCCAGTGTGTAACATTATGGAAAGTATTTTCAAGCCTGTGAATAGCATATGTTATTTAAATTTAAAGCCGAGTCGGCATAACATTATCAGTTTGTATATTGATAGATGCTTTCTTCAGTTTCTGCTGCAGTCAGCAAATTTGTTTTAGTCAACCGATTCCGAGCAACATATCATATAGCTGGCATGAGAACACTCAATTGAGAATTGAGCTTTTATTTAAACAACCTTTTTGGCGTAACATATGCAAGTTAACATAAACATGCTCTGTTATGCATGAATGAAAAATTGAAAATGTGTCCATGAATGTTTTCAGCTGGGAATAACGAACACTTACTGAAGAAGAAGAAATCGGCTCAAATATATAATTGGAATAGTTAATGAAAAAATACAAATTTGCCTTTAAGGATCAGGATACTATATCGTTTATGTGCTATATAACGCTGCCAGGGTATTTGCACTTCGTCAATTCATAGTTGAATATTTTTTTGGTTCAGTTCAAAGAACCTCGCACTGATTTGCAGCCTTGTTAAGAGTTGTCTGTGGTATCGGGTTGTATATACATATGTGCATATATATATATATATATACATATATATGTACATATGTACAGTTATGGATGGGCGTAGATAAAATAAACACTTACCGCCATGGCTATGGCCATCTCGGATTCGGTTACCGTGTCCATGGGCGAACTGACTAACGGTGCACGCAACGTGATGCCCTTCGTTAGCGGCGAGCTAAGATCGACCTCCTCGGCGGCAAAGTCTATATAGCCGGGTAATATGAGAAAATCGCTGTGTGCGCCGCAAAGCACACCGAGCGAGCGTTGTGTGAGTGTGTGCGTGTGTAACATGAGCCTGGCTTACGGTTAAAATGTGCGGCTAGCGCGCGGGGGGACGTGCAAGTGGTTCAATTTAAATGTGAACTAGTTCAAACGTCATGTACCAAATCTGTCATTTGAGACTCGTTCAGTTTTTGATCAATGCAACAAATGAATTGCATTTAATTTAATTTCTTTAATTTATGCATTTAATAGCTTAATAAGTCATCGAAGTGTTTTATATTAAAATAGATATCTTTCTATATTGATATATTAATCAAATATATTCGTTTTTGTTTAATAGGCGCCATAGAATGCAGCTTTAATTAACGGCCGAACACAGCGCATCTTTCATGAATAACTGTATAACAGCAGAGTACATTGTTTCGTTCATGAGCGACTGACTGACAAACTGAACGAGTGCATTGAATTGAACGATTTAGTTGAGTTAGCATTGAACGAGTTGAACAGTTCATTAACTTAACGACACAAAGTAAACGTTAAGGCATTGAGAGCTTGTATGAGAGAGAGTGTGCGAGTGTGCATGTGTGTCTGGGAGAGAGCGTGTATAAGTGTGCGTGTGTCTGAGAGAGCGCGCGCAAGTGCATATGTGTGCGTGTGTGTGCGCGTTTCGCTTAACACTTACTTGTAGGTGAGACCCTCGCCATTTTTGAACAATTCGCTGCAGCTGAGCCCATCCTGCAATTGCTCCAACTTGTCAGCTGCGGCTGCTGCTGCTGTTGTTGTTGTTGTTTTTGTTGTTGTCGTTGGGTAGCTGGACGAATCACCGCTGCCCATTAGGCCGTTAACTTTTGGCTTCAGATTGGCGCCGACGTCAACGTCGGCGGCTGCGCTGCTGTTTGCCATGCGGCTGTTCACCTCAGGCAATCGATGTCAATAGCAACAGCAAAGGCAATAAACAAATATGTATAAGCGAGCAGACGCCGTCCGTTAATTATGATTTAAACAAATATATATATATATATATATATATAGACATATATATAAATGGCCTCCTTTTGGCAGATTGCAGCTGGCTTGCGCTGTTGCTGAGTCTCTTCAGTTAAAGTTGAAATCGATTCGATTGCAATTGCCAATTCGTGCCTAGAACATAAAAGAAAATAAATTAACGCAATTCAATTAAAAGAAAACTTTATCAAGCCGACAGCGGCATGCTCTGCATTCGCAGCCAAAGAAATGCTCTGGAATACCCCTTATATAAATTTATACAGTTATGTTTGAAATATTTAAAGCAAAATTAAAGAAAAACTCATTTTAAGATCAGTTGCTCCTATAAAAATATGCTAAACTAGTTCCATCTTAAGTTGCAAATAGCTGGGAAAACAATGGCAGCCATGCGAGATATAGTAGCCCGATCTCGGTTAAACTAAGATATATAATGTAGCTCATAAAATTGAAGTTTGATCCAAAAAGTTGTTCATAGAAGAACACGTTTTCCGATCGGTTCTTACTATGACAGCCATAAGTCTCTATAATTTTGGATAGCTTTAAGCAATTAGAGACACGGGCAACGAAGACGTTTTCTATGCGTAGCATATTACATGACAGAACTATAATACCCTCTGCCAGGGTATACGAGTCGCCAACACTTTTAACTGCCAGCGAATAACGTCAAAAGGCGCACACGGACACGCACACGCACACGCACACATATGCAAGCGTAGTTTGACAGATGGACAGGCGACAGGCCGAAAGGATTGTTCCTACGCACTTGGCGAAGCGGCGAATGAGGAAAATAGAAGTGTTCATTGTGTGTCAAGGATAAGGGTTAAGTGCGTCAATTGACGGTCAGCGGGATGTTGGCCAGTTTGTAAAATGTGTGTGCTCCTTGTTTTGGTTGAAGCACGTGTTTTTGATATTTACCCGTCCAGCCGCTCGTCCAACCGAAAGCGTCGAAATATTGCCTTTAACTGTTTCCAATTCGAGTGATGTGCAAGCACGTCAACATATATCGATACTTTTGAGACGCAATAAATGCTTATCGATATGCCGGTCAAGTGTTACCAAACACGCAAACATACAATTCTTTCACTTTGACACAAACATTATTTTATATAATTTAATTTGCAATTACGTTTTTTATTTTTTGTTGTTTCTCTAATGCGATTTGCTTTACACTGTTTGCCTCTTATATATAGTTTTTGGCGATGTTGCTTAAGCGATATATGGCATATATCGTTTGCATATATCGCAAGTTATGTAGCATATGTTTCTGTCGTAAGCAGAGCATGATTTGATTAAAGTCCATTAACCCCTTTTAATCACTTTCCAGTGTATATTTTCTAAAAGTTAATATCTAATTTAACTCAACCTATTTGTGCAGTGGCTGGCTTTAATCTGCTGTCCAATTTGTTGCTTTGTTTTTAAATTGAGTTAATACAGGGTGACCATATTTCCTTGTAACCAGCATGGGGCGGTCACACTGCGCCAGCTGGATATGTAATAAGCAAAAGATTAATAGGTTTGTGCATTTGCTGCACCAAGTTAAAGCTTACTCAATACACAAACCATAAGTGAAGCTCAACGAAACTGGATTTGATAAAATGTAGTCGCTTAATATGCTCCTTTTCGAATTAACAGCTTAAAAGGCGTTTGTTATAAATACATTTAATTTTATTTGTATTAAATACATTTACTTAAGTCAGTTTTAATATTACACAATGCCAAGATATTAGTGAATCTTTACATTTAGCAACACCGAAATGAAAACCCTCGCGCCCTGTAACATGCCCATGTAAACGTTAACAGGGCGATGTAATGGGCATTGCTGTTATCGAATTCCATGTTGCATGCTTTTAAGCGCCCTCTGCCTGCCTTCGGCCTGGCAAACGAACAGCCGGACCAATGGATGAAACGAAGCGCATGAAACGAAACAAGAAAACGAAAAAATTTCTCTCTCATTCTTAAAATTTCACTCGCCGCGAGCTGTTGTCGTTCGCGCCCGGATAACGACGATATTTAAAAGTTGGTTTTTTTTGTTGTATTTTTTTTTGTCGTATTTTGCTGCAAATATATATTTGAATGCGATTAACAAAGTGGCAGCATAAATTGAAGAGTATATACATATATGTGTCTCTCTCTGTGTGCGTGTGTGTGTCTGTGTGTGTGTGTGTCTGTGCTAGTTATTGCCTTTTGCTAAGCAATTGACAAGTGCCCGGAATAGGCGCCAAGACGCCAACAAGGACGCTGCTGCCGGCATCGGCGTTGCCAACTGAATGCAGTTGATTTGTTGTTGTTGTTGTTGTTGCTGCTGCCGCCTGCTGTTGCTGCATGCGGTTGGCCACTCTCTTCGCGAATGCTGTTAGCCCCCCCCCCCCTCCCCTTTCCCTGCCTACACTCAACCGAGCGCCCCAGCAATGGCAGCGAGCTGCAATAGCGGCAACAACAAATTGATCGCAACGCGTAATGTAAATTTTTTGTTTTTTGTGTTTTTGTTTCTGTTGCAGATAAATATATGTGTATATATATATCTATATATGTACATCGAAAATTGTTTTTTGTGTTGTCAAAAAAATGAAAATGTGACAAGCAGGCAAAACCGTTAAAGAAATGTTTCAATCGCAAGAGAGTGAAAGAGAGAGAGAGATAGTGAGAGCGAGCAGGCGAGCGAGTGAGCGAGCCAGCAAATAGCGCCTAAATGTTAGCCTAGGATAAAGTTAAGAATGAATTGTATGTAAAAACGGAGTTAACAGCGATACCCCGCAATGTGTTCACACGCCCCTGCTCCACACTAAGTCTTAAGTGCAACAACAAGCAAAAGTTCATCACAATCGTCTAATGTAAAGTAATGTAATAGCATAGTGCAAGTATCCAATAAGCATAAATACAAAACACATACACATATGTAAAAGCATACATAGAAGCATGTGTAAGTAACAACAACAACAACAACAACAACAACAGATTTAATCAAAACAAAACAACGCCGCTGCATCTTGAATCAAATATAAATTTAAAAAAAAATAAATAAAAATAAAAGAGAGTGCATAACATGAGCTAAAAGCCCAACTGCATCGACGTGTGAGTTAACACTTAAGAGAGAAATCTACACAACAACAACAACAGCAACAGCAACAACTGTTACTTAAAAGCCAGGCTCAACTGTTAAAGCTTAACTTGGCATCGCTCGCTGGCAGAGCATGGATTACGCCTTTAACATAGCAGCAGCAGCAGCAGCAGCAGCCGCGCTTAAACAAGAGCTAACAATAGGAACACATTAAATGAGCGCCAGCCGGCCACAAAAATGCCGCCGCTGCAAGGACGTCGCCAGTTGATGTAAGTAGAGCTTAAAACTAAAATTAAATAAATGAAATTATATGTTAAAGCACAGTAACGGTTAAAGCCAGAACGCCGCTTGAATGGTGGTTTAATGTGTGTGTGCGTGAAGGTGGGCAAGGGGGTCAAAGCACATGTTAAACGCGTACGGCCCTTAGTTCGTTGGCCTGGCCGATATCTGGCGCTCTCTGTTTATGAATGAAACGCAACGAGGAAGCAGCGCACGAACCTAAGAGCGCCGCAAATGCCAAAAGAGCGCTATCTCATAAAGAGAGCAAGAGAGCGCGCAATGCGGAACGCAACACGCACACACACACACACACACACACTCACATGCACATGCACACAGAGCGTTCGCTTTTGACTCTGTGTGTGTGCGAGAGTGAAAGAGCAAACACAAACGCCAGGCATTGGCACGGCGCGAGTTCATTGACCTTTGCTATTGAAATTTTTGGGCAACGAAACAAACACACACACACACACACACACACACATGTGAAGGCGCTTTTATTTACACATTGATAAACAATCGACTGTGAATCGCGAGCTGTTGTTGTTGTCGCCGCATTTTGGTGCTGTTTTTTTCGTATTTTTCTTTTCTTATTTTTTTTTTGTATGCTCTTCATTTCAGCCGAGAGTGCAACTATGCATGTGCGTGTTTGTGTATGTGTAGTAATGTGATGCAATTTGACACAGATTGAGATAGCGATCTAACCCTTTGCTGATATTCAGCATTTGGATTTGATGTATGTGTGTCTGTGTGCTGTGCCAATGCACGGGCATTTACAGAAGTTACGCAGGTAACAATATGTTACAACTGTTATTTGCCTGCCTTGATTCTTGCACTAGTTAGTGTTGGAAAATGTCGCAAGTGAAGCTTTCAAGATGTAAGCGAGTGCGTTGCGTTACGAAAAATTAAAAACGGCTTTCATTTGCATTTATAAAAGACAAAAAAAGCAACATTTAAAGTAAATGCACGTTTTCTTAGATTGTTATCTTTTCATAGACGACGTTAAACGAGATAGCTTACGTTAGTTTTAGCTGATAAGCTCTTTGATATAATAAGGAAAGAGCATGCAGCTTTCGTTCAAGCTGTGCTGCCTTTAATTCCTCTTCCTGATTGTTTTGCCTGTGCGTGTGTGTGTGTGTGTGTGTGTGTGTGTGTGTGTGCAGCGGGTGGGTTAGCGAACGCACGATAACAAAATGTTGTGAAACGTTTTGCGCTGAGAGCGAAAGACGGCGAGACGGATAGACAAAGAGCGGAAGAGAGCGCTCGGAAGAGCAGCAGAATTAAACAGTTTATGTTGCTTTGTTTTTTTTTTGGCTTTTTGTTTTTGCCTGCGCTTTTGCTTTGCTTTGAATTTAATATTCAGTTGAGTTGAATTTAATTGAAGTGGACTTGGTAACAGTTCGCTGCAATTGCCGAATGTAGTGACAAGGGCACATACATACATACATACGCACACCTACGCACATACGTACTTATGCGTACAGTGAGAACTCGACCTAACGAGCATATGTTTTTTGTTCCTCGCAACTTACGAGACATTGAAGTCGAAGAAAAATCTATCTACAGAAAAATCTTTGTTAACGAATAATAAGTTTTAACATATTTCTCGATGCCGAAGTGGAAATCAAATTCTTGATTATTCCACACACATTTTGTGCACTCAGATGGAAACCATGAAGCTGTTCGTTAGTTGAGTTTTCACTGTAAATTCGTGCACATCGATTTTGGATGGTGCCGTTATGGGTCTCTCCCTCTCTCTCTCTCTCGTTTTTTGTCCGCCTGACAACAGTATTTAACAAAAGGGTTCGCATATCTATGTACACACTTATCAATGTGTGTGTGTGTGTGCGTGCGCGTGTGTGTATTTATGCATAGGGTATCCACGCAACCACTGTGACAAAGTTGAAGAAGAAGAAACGGCAAAAGCAGCAGCGACAAGCGTTCGAACCTTCAAAATTGGTTTCAATGTCATGTAACCCCCATTTTACATGCATGTGTACAGATATGCAAGCTCATCTGTGTGTGTGTGTGTGTGCCTGCTCTCTTCCTCCCTCTTTAGCACACACACACACACACACACACACGCACAGTCGAAGCACCCAATTACGCATGAGGTAGCAAATGCTCATACACACACACGCACACACGCACAGCGAAAATGATTTCTACCAAAAAAAAAAAAAAAAGAAAAAAAAAAAACATATACTTAACATTTCCCTGCTGCCCGTTTCCCAGCTAATCTTCAAACGGGGGATGACCGTCAAGCATTGGACGGGGCCAGAGCGACAAGGGCAAGGGCAAGGGCAAGGGCAGCTGTAAGCTGTAAGCCGCCGTCTTGCCAACAGGCCCACCCGAAAACCCAAACCGAAACCCGAACTGAAACCCAAACCAAAGCCAACAACTCAACCCCTGTGCGGCCCGGCGTCCGCGCCATTTACAATATTGCGTATACGTCGACTGCTTTTTATACTCTGTTGCCGCATGGCAAATAAGGGATATTAGAGCCGCACGCAATTTCCGAATATCCCAAAAGTAGTTTGAAATAAAATTTATATTTCACTCTTTGAGCTCGAGCAACACTTTATTCATGGAGAATAGTTTCTATGATTAAACCGTAAGCAGAGTATTGCACAGTCGACTATGCTTGACTGTAACGTGCTCAGTTTGTTGGTTATCATTGTTTCGTTACATTTCGCTTTGCATTTTAATGAAATGCCATTGAACTTGACGTTCATTTAATGCATCTCCGTGTTAACTCCCTCGCCACGAGCTACTCGCCAGTCATTGCTCGTCTTTTGCTGCTCTTTACTTTCCAACAGCTTCTCTCGACTAGTTGCTATCTAAATCCCTACTAGCCGTTTGGCACACGTTACTTTTGAATAGCTGCTAGAGACTCGCGACTCGTTACTCGCTACTCTCCACTAGCTACTCGTTGAACTTTGCTAGCTACTGGCCACTCGCTGATGCTTCTCATTACTCTCCACCAGCTACTCGTTATACGTAACAAGCAACTAGTTAAACTCCGCTAGCTGCTCGACACTCTCCACCAGCTACTCCCTATGCTCCACTAGCTACTCGTTATTTGTTGCTAGCTACTCGCCACTCGCTGCTGCTACTCGTTACTCTTCACTTGCTACTCGCCACTCGCTGCTGCTACTCGTTACTCCCTACTAGCTACTCCAAATGTACTCCACTTGCTACTCGTTATACTCTCTAGCTACTTCGGATACTCCACTAGTTACTCGCCACTCGCTAATACTACTCGCTACTCGTCGCAGCTACTTACAAGCACCTGCAAGCACCCACATTCCCATTTGGCTTATCTCGTTTTGTGTGCCAGCAGGCGCACATCTATATATATGTAGACTATATATAAGCGTATAAACATAGTTATATATTTATATAAAAAGTTTCTTGATCCCAATCAGCCACAGGTCCCACAGTCCTCTGTGCGCTTATCGCGTTTGTTGTTGTTGTTGTTGTTGTTGTTGACGTTGCTATTTGATAGCAGTGACAATACTTTCAAGTGTACGAGCCAACACACACACACACACACACACACACACGCACACACACACACATGCACATAAATCGAGGGGTCAGCGCCTCTTTAAAGTACGCAGCGCGTCATCGTTAGTTGCATTATTGTAATCCCCTCCCCCCTTGCTGTTGGGCGACTACCTCAATTGCCAATGTTATTCAAGTCACATAGACACACACACACACACACACACACACACACACACACATACATATATAGTTGTGTCTGTGTAGATGTGTATGTAAACATATGTGTTGATATAGCGAATGTCAAGTTTCACATCAAGCCGCATTCAGTTCATTATTTGCTTTCCATATCAACATATTCCTCATTCAACATATCGAATCAGATTCTGATCAGATTGAGCAGCATATCGCAATTTACCAATTTCTATATACTTATTAATCGGTTCTGTCAGGTTCCCTTATCTCTTAATAGATCGATCTGTCTATATATCTATCCTCCTATCCATCTATCTATCTATCTATCTTTCCTTCTATCTATCCATCCATCTAACTATCCATCTATTTATCTTTCTAACTATCTATATACTCACTATCTATCGATTATTGCATAAGTTAAGAGTTCCTTTTCATATTAATATTATTACTATACATTCCCAAAAATACATTTATAAGATCTTTACTTTTGTTAGGGATAAAAGAGCATATTATGTAAAGACAAAAATCCCTTTTAGATTTCAACTATAATTTGTAAATTTCTTAAAATTTCTCTTTTGCTTGAAGAGGGGAAAGTCCCCTAGGTACTTCCTAGGTATTCTGTATTTGAGCTCTCTCTAATATATGGAAAATTATTTAGATTTTTAGGTAAGTTAAATAAAGTTTCTGGTCGTAAAGGAGTTAAAGATCAGTTAACTGATTGATCGATTATATATATATCGATTGCAGTTTCTTTAATCGATATTTCATTTTTCGGCCTTTGTCAACGCCACATTCGAATCCGAGATATCCCTTGTTCGCAGCTCGATTCGTCGACAAAGTCTGAGTCATGGGGCCCAACATTGGATACGTTTTGTATCATTTTACACATACCTTATTGTCGAGTTGGCCGTTTTGTAATGTTTTGTTGCAATTTTCGTCGCTTTCTTTAAGGCAGAAGTGAAAAGCAAACAATAAGCAAGAAACAGAATAAGTTTACGATCATAAAATGCCCAAATTATGATCATATGCTCGACTCTTAATCAATCATAATAATATTCTATGGTTAACCATTTGAGATTCGTTAACCTTAGAGGAAAGACGGATATTACTTGACGTTGAGGAATTTCTACCAAATCTTTTCCAATAATATTTATATATATTTTATTTATATTTATAACTGTTCAACTATCATTTAGATTCGAAATATTCCAAGGTTCCATAGTTCGGAGAACTGTATACTGTTTCGTTTCACACATTCCAAGACAACTTTCGAATACCCTCGGCAAGGGTATGAGCCGCAGCGGCTTGTTCGTTCGCTAAGCTATGGAATGTGCTTACAATACAGTTAAAAAGAGAGAGAGAAAAAAAGAAACATTCATAACATTCAAATGTCATGTGCGCAGGGATCTGTTCTGCAGCGACTGCGCGGCGACTGCGCTGCGACAGCGGCTGCTGCTTGTCTGATCCTCATCTTTCATATACTCGCGCTCTCTCGCTCTCGCTCTCACTCTCTCTCTGTCCCCGTCTCTGTCACGCTCTCACTTGTCATTTGTCTATTTTCTTTTTGCGCTTGCCAGCGGCGACGCTTTCCAACGCGTTGCCCTTGCCCATTATTTCATTTCGTTTCTGCTCAGGCATTTCACCATTTCCATTTCTCCAATTTCTCCATTTTCGCTTAGTGCGGCGAATATGTTTGATTGTATGTGTGTGTGTGTTGAAGGCGAAGTACTTGGCTTCGCTTTGTTCAGAGTTGTTGTAGTTGTTGTTTTTAGTTTTGCAAATACATGTGTGTGTGTGTGTGTGTGAGTGTGTGTGTGTGTGCGTAGTAATAACAATCGCCTACGATATGTATGGATATGTGTGTGTGAGTGTGTGTGTGAGTGTGTGTGTGTGTTTAAATAGCAGAAATAGGTACAATGTTCGTTCAATGACCTTTTACTTTTACACTAGTCAACGGCTTTCATGTATGTATTTGTCTCGCCTCTGTCTATCGGTGTGTGCGTGCGTATGCATGCATGTGTGAGTGTGTTAAAGATATGGTTAAATTAGTCACTCGTCGCCGGGACGCACAAAATTGCGTAATTTTTGCCCAGTGACGTCAATCGGATGCGGAAGACGCATTGCTTAAATCACAAACAGCAACTGGTTGATTTGATGTGTGCATTTTTTCATTTTGCATACCCAAAAGAAAAAAAGAAACAACAAAAAGCAACCGAAAAAATAATACATACATATGTATGTATGTACATATACATATATTCATAATCAATGCATATAAATAACATTTTGTAAATTTCACAGCGAGTTAAAGTTTGCGTTTTGCGGTTATTGCCATTGTACTACTACACACTACGCACGCACACACACACACACAGACACGCATACAAACACGCTCGCACGTATCTGCATACATGCATATGTATGTACACACACACACACACACACATGTACATATTCCACGCACTGTTTCTCTTGCGAGAGTGCGAGTCCAGAGCGTATCAGTGTGTACTGGCATGAGCGAGGGAGAGAGAGAGAGCTTGGCGCGCACTACTCTCGAAAGGGCACGTTCGGTGTGAATGACCGCCGCTAACACACATTTGTGCGAGCGCTAAAACAAAAGCAAAAAAAAAAAACAAAAAAACAAAAAAAAAAAGCTTAAAGCAGCAACGTCGCGTCGTCGGCAGCAATGAATACGAGGAAGCGTAGCGGCCAAACGACCGACAGCAGCAGCAGCAGCAGCGGCAGCAGCACCGCAGCAACAACTGAAAAGTAATACAAGTAAACGAATAGCCTGCTATTAAGGCGGCTCGACTTCGAAATTCCCTGTAACAATTAAAAAACATGTTAAATCGAATGACTCATATTGCTGTGGTCATACAAATTGCATTATTTCCAGTTCAATTCAATGACAGGAACCTATAATTATATATGTATGTGCATATCTGAATTGCTTCTAAATATTCTTATTCCATTTGAAAATATCGGGAATGTCCGTTTGAGTTGCATTTTTATAGGGCACATTGAATATTGAAAATACCGCACGGTTAAGTTGCAGCGTTCGTTGTAAGTTGGCGTCGTGATCAACGCAGCCGCTTTTTTGACGCTGCACACCTTACAAATTTGTCGATTACGTTATCGTCAAGCCCGTTACAGGTGACGACAGACAACACGTTTCAATGCACCGATGTGTGTGTGCGCATATGCGTATGTATGTATGCATTAAAAGTAAGCGTTTCTGATTTATTAAATAAAGTTGAATATTTCTTTGTCAAATGCTAAGCATATTTACGTACATAAATATTGAGGTATGTAGGTATGTACATATGTACATTTCATACATACATATGTGGTTAATCGACTCCTGCCTCCTCTGCCGCCTGTACGGCGACGCCACTGCCGCTGCTGCTGCTATTTGCCTTGCAAGAATAAATAAACAAGCAGGCAAACGAACAAGCGCAAAAAAAAAGAAGAAGAAAAAAAAAAACACAGAAAACCGGCAATGTCATTAAACCCTAAACAAGAGCGAAAGCAACAACACAAAACGCGATAGAACATTGACACGAATACAACAACAAGAAAAACCAGAAGCGTTATGAAATACTCAACGTAAGAGAGCAACATTCGAGAGCAATGAACGGCCGGCCGGCCCGCACACACATGCACGCACACAAACACAATTTACTCTCAGCTGTGGGGGCGCGCACACGATTTATGTGTTGACTCTCTTAAATTAAGTGCTCGGCTCTCTTTGGCTCCAAAGCCAAAGCGAACGCAGGTGAACGACCGACCTAGCCATTTGTTTTCCTTTTGTGCGACTTGCATGAGCGTGTGTGTGTGTGTGCGTGTGTGTGTGTGTGTGTTTGTGTGCGAGAGAGCATCTACATACATATATGTGACTGTGCATGTGTGTGCAAGTGCTGCTGGGGAGCAAGTGAGTCATTTGTTCACGGCTGCGACAGCGGCAGAAGACAGCATTTCTGCCTGAGCCATGGCAAAATGAAATTACTTTGATTTCATTTATTGCTGTTGATGTCTTCTCTTATGCGCTCTGCCTGCCTCTTCTCGTTGTTTTTATCGCACGATGACGACAAAGTCGATGCCAAAATGCCAATGAGCTGCGCTGCGCTGCGCTGCACTTCCTTGTCGCCGTCTGCATAAGCGATCGCCGCACCCACACTCACTGCTCGCTGCTCACTGCTCAGTGCCCACCCCACTCATGAACTTGTCGTGCTTTCAATGCGCTCCCGCTCTCTCGTTCACTCTGCCGCTCTTGGTCTCGCTCTCTTGTGCAAATTCTTTGGAGCTTAATCCATAGGCCAGCGAGTGCGTGAAAGCAAGCGTGAAGTAGAAATACAATGCGGCAGAAGCACAGTTCGATCGCGCTCTCCCGCTCGCACCCACGCACACACTAGAGCGTACATTGCATGTGTGTATATGTGTGCATTTAGCGCTGTCTCTTTCGCGCCAATGCCGCGCTGTATGTCTTTGCACGCATGTTGACCTTGACTGTGACTTTCATAAAATTGGTTGTTATTCTTTCTCTTGCTATTGTTGTTGCTGTTGCTGTTGTTGTTGTTGCTGTTGGCTGCCCATGTTGTTGTTAGTGTATTCTTTGTGTCGTCATTTATGAATTTCATTTTTATATGCCATCAAAAATATTTACACATGTTTGTATCTTTGTTTTTCTTTTTGGTTCTGAAAACAACTCAGTTTTGTATATGACAAATACAGACGATTAATAAGTATCTCGTGGAATGTTACGATCGCTAACTAAGACATCATTTATGATCAAATCAAATATGATGAATGCTGTATATATTTAGAGCCCGTTATAGTGTTGATAAACGTTCTAGAACCCTTAGATCGAGTCTCTCTCTATAAAGTATAGCATATATTTTTGTGCCTATCTGACAGATCTCGGAAACTACAAAAGCTACAGACTTGAAATTTGAGTTATATACTCGCATCCACCTTACGCTGCGCAAGCTAAGCATTTCTTTTCAATATCTCCTACCATTTTCGCAATATCGCCAACTATTGAGTTGTGAGACATAGTTTTTTGAGCATATCTCGAGGATTACTGGAACTAGATGCAACAAATTTGGTACATTGATTCTCGTATAGTATACACAGTTGAAAAACAATTCACAGAGGGATAGCTCCCTCTTTCTTTACACCCATATACGATTATGGCCGTTAGTTCTTGACATTGCTGACTAACTGTGGTTGGTGTACAATAGGGAAGTGCATATATCGTTGTAACACAATATTCATTTATGTTTCTACACATGTACATTCGATTCGCATTCGTTTTCTGTTCGCCTTGCATGCTAATCTGTCGATATAAGCAATTTCTCTATAGTTGCACTTTGGACTTTGATACTTTGACAATGCCTCTCGGGCATTATTATAAATATCATAATACTGAACATAACTCAAATAATGTTGGGTTCATAAACATAACTCAAACGTAAGCAACGCAACGAAAATAAATCAGAAATCGAAACAAATATGCGATACATATTATTTTAATTTTAATTTGGGAAAGGATTTCAAACCGAATCCAAACTGCAAAAGTATTCAAGGCTGTACCCAAGAACAAATTATGTTTAGTTAAGAATATTTATGTTGATTGCATTTACGAATGGTGCACAAAAAGAAACGGAAACGTCAAGCTCTACTGAGAGTGCAATAACAAGTACTTGAAAGCTTTTACGAAAGCAAAGGCAAAGAAAAGTCGTTTACGGATGCGACATAAAAGAGAGGGTCATAAAAATGTAAATGATTTAAGTGCACGAAACCGTTTACGGATGCGATAGAAAAGAGAAAAGCAAGTTAAAAATGCTCGGAGAGAAACAGAGCTATGATATGTGTTCTATATAATGGCTGTCATATAAATGGGCGTTATTTGAGTTGAATTGCAAATGTTTCTAAGTGAACGAAACCGTTTACGGACGCGGTAGGAAAGAAAATAACAATAGCTCGAATACCACGGAGACAATCGCATGCCAAGAAAGGCACCAAAAACCCGCCCACTGTGCGGACAAATGCGGAAACACAAAACGTAACCTTAAACCTGATGGAAACGCTTTGCGTGACACTGCGCCCTGCGGGGTCAAACAGTTCGCCGCGGGCCATAAAAACTGTGTAAATCAGTTAAGTAAAAGATATACATATACATATATGCATGTGTGTGTGTGTGTGTGTGTGTGTGAATGTAGTGAAATGTGCGTGCTTGAAAGAGACGGGCAACAGTTGGGGGGGGAAGTCAAGGAAAGCAAGAGCAAGAGGGCATCATCATCATCATCATCATCATCATCATCATCATTATAATTAATCATCAGTCAACGCAGCACAAATTTGAGGCTTGGGCTTCACTTTTCGAGGCGAATTATCACGTAGTCGACACACACACACGCACACGCACACGCACACACACACGCACACGCATAGAAATCACGGCAGTAAAAGCCAAAGCCCAAAAAAAAAAAAAAAGAAAAAACGCTACAAAAACAAAACCAAAATCCAAAAGTTCGAAAAATAAAGGTTTTTAGCGCTTTCTACACGAAAAGTTCACTGAACTTGCAGCGTCCACAGCTGCGGAAGAAGCAAAACAGCAACAACAACAACAACAAGAACAACAAGAAGAAGCAAAGCAGCAGCAGCAGCAGCAACAACAAAGTTGGTCGCATAGTCAAAACGAAAATTGCTAATAAGCGGGAAGAGAGAGAGAGAGAGGGCGAGAGCGAGAGCGCGAGAGTGCGCCCATATGGCTGCGTGTGTGTGTGTGTGTGTGTGCGTGCATGTGAGCGACAAAGAGAGAGATAGCAGGGGCCATGGCGTAGGGGGAGGGGGGGGAGGAGGGGGTTTGGAGCATGGGCAGCAGCGCGCGTCAATTTTCGAGTTCAATGTCAAGCCACAAAAAACAACACAAAACAAGCAGGCAGCAAATGAAGAAGCAGCAGCAGCTGCGAAAGCCGCAAAAGAAGCTGCTGGCAACGGTAGTTGTGAGAGCAAAACCAAAGAGCAAGAAGAAGAACACGAAGAAGGCGAAGAGGAAGAGCAAGCAGCAGCAGCAGCCCAGCTAAGGTTTGGCCCTTTGTGCGAGCAGCAGCACGCAAAGCCGGTGGGCGGCAGAGACAACAACAACAACAACAGCAACAACAACAACAACAGCAATTGCAGCAACAACAGCAGAAGAAGAAGCAGAACAACAACAATAACTGCGATAGGCCAAGCTGGACGCTGTGGCATCGCCCCCGGAGGGCGTTAAACTTCACGGTCATGGCTTTTTCTTTCTTTCCTTTTTTTTTTTTTTTTATACTATATTTTATTTGTATTATTTATTTTTATTTTTTCTTTATTTATATATGTGTGTGTGTGTGTGTGTGTGTGTGTGTGTGTGTGTGATTGATAGCGACCACGAGCCCATGTGACGCATTGATGATGGCCACCAGGCCCAAAGCCCCAGCCCATACGCTCAATAGGCTCGCTCTAGGGTGGTGCTGTCGCTGCCTCTGTCGCTGCCTCTGCCGCTGCCTCTGCCGCTGCCCGCTGCTGCGCAGGCTAATGACCGATAAAAACGAGCACGCGCCGTCGGCGACGGCTTTTGCCTTTACTGATACGCGGCCAATCTAAGTCATAGTCGCAGTGGCATGCGGGAAAGGGGCAGGAGAGGGAGAAGGCGAGAGAAAGAGATGGAGATGGCAGATAGAGCGTCAGTCGGTCGGACAGTGTTGCCGAGCGATTCAAGAGCTGATTAAGCAGTTTGCCGGGGGGAGGGGGGGGGGGTAGCTGATCCTGCAGAGACAGAGAGGGAAGAAGGAAATCGAACTGGAAATGCAATTACGAATTCAGCTAGATCTAGATATAGTAAAGCGAATAGAGGGGCAAAGAGCGAATTTCATAGAGGTAGATAAAGATAAAGATGAAGATAAAGTTTAAAGATAAGTGCAATTGGGAATATGAAGAAGCAGAACCAAGAACTTGAACTTGATAATGAATGCGAAAAGAGAGAAAACCAATTAAAACAGTTAGAGAAATAAAGAATTAAAGAAATGTGAAAAAATATATAAAGGCCATGTGAATGAAACGGGGAGAAGGGAAAGTTCTTAGATAAGTATAAGAAATGGAGTTGAAAATATGTCGAGAAATAGGCAGGGGAACAGCAAAGGGGAAAAACGAAAATGAAAATCGTAGATATTTTCAAATGGAACAGGCAAATATAATAGTTATAGCGGTAAGAAACTGATGAGCAAAGAAGAAAGAGAGAGCGAGAGCGAGGGAGAGAGAGAGAGAGAGAGTAAAGCATTGTAAAAAGAATGTAACACAGTTATAGGAAGATTTGATTTGATTAAGTGCAAGAAAAGGAATAGGAAGAGGAATATGGTTAGGAAGTGGAAGAGGAATAGGAATAGGAATAGGATTAGCAATAGGAATATAAATATGAAGACGAAAAGGATTAGAAAGAGGAATAGGAAAAGGAAAAGGAAAAGGAATAGGAATAGGAAAAGGAAAAGGAAAAGGAATAGGAATAGGAATAGGAATATGAAGAGAAATGGGAATAGGAAGAGGAACAAGAATAGGAATAGGAATAGAAATAGGAATATAAATATGAAGAGGAAAAGGGTTAGGAATAGAAATAGGAATTGGAAGAGGGAGACGAAGAGGGAGAGGAAGAGGAAGAGAAAGAGGAAAAGGAAGAGGAATAGGAATAGGAATAGGAATAGGAATAGGAATAGGAATAGGAATAGGAATAGGAATAGGAATAGGAATAGGAATAGGAATAGGAATAGGAATATGAAGAGAAATGGGAATAGGAAGAGGAACAAGAATAGGAATAGGAATAGAAATAGGAATAGAAATATGAAGAGGAAAAGGGTTAGGAATTGAAATAGGAATAGGAATAGGAATAGGAATAGGAATAGGAATAGGAATAGGAATAGGAATAGGAATAGGAATAGGAATAGGAATAGGAATAGGAATAGGAATAGGAATAGGAATAAGAATATGAATAGAAAGAGAAAGAGAAAGAGGAATAGGAATAAGGATAGGACTAAGAATAGGAATGGGAAAAGCAAAAGGAACAGGAATATAATCAGGATTAGGTAAAATAATATTTGTGGCATATCAAAAATTAAGCATAGGATCCATGGGGTGTATTATTAAATATCTGTTCTAGTTCTTCCCTCAGCTGTTTCTACTCAATGTTTCCAGAAATTGTCACAGTTACAGATAGAGTTACTGGGTTTACTCTCTGGATTCTCAATCCTTATCGTACTTAAACCTTATATCATTTGAAGTATTCCTATTCCAATTCCTTAAAGGATTAACTTTTCGTTGCCTTTTCGGCTTTTCATGCCCAGTTTTTGTTTTTGTTCTGGGAAATGTTGTGGATTGATGAAGGAGAATATGTGAACAGTTAAAAGAACTGGAAATTGGTTAGAAATCGGGAATGTGAAAAACATGCGAATGCAAATAGACAGACAGGTATAAGAACTGGATTAGGAAAACGCAGACAAGAACACAAATAGGAAGTTTATGCATGGACAAAAAAAAATAAAAAATAACAAATAAAAAAGAACAAGAAACAGTTGAAAATGCAGAACAAAGCAAACAAACAAAATAAACAAAAAAAAAAAAAAAAAAAAATAATGACAGAAGCGCGCGTCGCGCATTCAACCCTAACCTCAGACAATATATAAAACTATGCACAGGGACGCGTCGCGCAGCTGAGGACGTTGCAGCAGCCCTACGTGCACCTACCCCCAGCTCCAAGTTGCAACTTTGCGCGCAAAAAACCAAGTGGCAAATGTGTTGCAACAACAAATGCCGGCAAGCGCCAGAGCCAAGGTGAGGGTGCGAGCGAGCGAGTGAGAGAGTGAGAGAGGGGTGGGGGGGAGGGGGTGGAGGTGGAATGCGGGAAATGCCCTGTTGCAACATTACGTCACGGCGCCCCAACGAGCGAGACAAAGACAGGAACAGGAACAGGGACAGGAACAGGGGCCGGGGTAAAGCCAGCGAGGGCAACGACCAGCACACTTTTGGCGCCCAACAAACACACACACACACACACACAGAGAGAGGGAGAGAGAGTTGTGTGTGTGGCAATAGAACAGCGGGTAGCGGGGTTGTTTGGGCAGGCAAAGGCGTCCCTACGCCCGCCAGTGCGCAGCAACGGCATACATTGAGCTCCTTTTTTTTCTTTCTGTTTTATTTATTTATTTTTTTTTTGGGTTGAACAACCTTTGGCGACCCTGAGAAGAGGTCAGCAACCCCTACAAACACAAACGCACACAACAATAGCAGCCGCGCGCGCGCTCTCTTGCGCTCTTTCAATTACAATATGTGTGCGTGTGTGTGTGTGTGTGTGTGTGTGCTTGTCGTGCGGTAGGACCTAAAGAGCGGCACACACACGCACAAACAGAGCAGAGCAGAGCAGAGCGCAGGGCTGCAATAGGGAGCGCTCTCTTCGCAACGTCAAAGAGCACGAGCGCCAAACGGAACTTGCGTTGATTTTGTCTCTGCCGCTTCTGCTTCTTCATATTGTTGTTGGTTTTGTTGGTTTTGCTTTTGCTTTTGCTTTTGCTTTTGCGTCTGTGTTTTGCCGGTCGTTGCCCGTGCGGCCGCGCTTTTTGGGGTCGTTCCTGGTCGTTATCCTATATACCGAGAAAAATCTATTTTTATTTTTGCCTTGCCTTTTGCCTGCTGCCCTGTGCTGACTCCCCCCCCCCTCCCCCCTCCCCACAACCTGTGTTCGTTTGTTGTTGGGCGCCTGTCAGAGGCCGTAGAGCTAACGGAACACGGCGAATACTTTTGTTTGTCTTGTGTTATGCACACAATGCGAAACAACAACAACAACAAGGCCAAATGTAAACGTTCCTCTATGTGTGTGCGTGTGTGTGTGTGAGCCAACTGTTGACAAACAGAATAAAACCTACAGCAACAGCAGCCAAATCACAGTTCATCAAATGACAACAGCTTTAACATGCGCTTCTTTTTGCCAGTGACAGTGTTGTAAAGTTCATTTGTTTCTGAGAGCTGAACTCTAAGAATTCTTTTTAGCATTTACATTTGGTTTACAGTTTCCAACATGCTTAGACCACAAAAACTCAAGAACTTTTAGGGCCTGGCTCTGGCACTTCGCTCAGATAATAAACATTTCGAATCTACAGGAACTCTGCCATTATATTATGATATATGATATACTATAAGAAGTCTATTGTCTTCCATTTAACCTAAAAAGTGTGATGTTATACGCAGCCCATCTATCGGAACTCAGCAACAACTAGAGCTAGAGCCTTTAATTTGTATATATAGTATCTCTGACATTTCAATTAAAATCAAATTAAAGGTTCTCTCTTATAACTTACGTTTAACCTACTCCCAGCCCATCTATCGGAACTCAGCCACAAGCAGAGCTAGACTTTGGAAATTGTACATATACGATTTCTTATATTAAGGATAACATAAACTTAAAGGTTCTCGCTCAGCTCAACGAAGCCCAGCAAATATAGGACAAAGAGTCTTGAAATTTGGCATGTAGATTCTCTCTTCTACATATCATAGAAATCTGTTGGGTAGATTTGCTCTATATATCATTAACCCCAAAAGTATGCTAAAATGCGCGTATCCGTATCCATCAGTAACTCCAGCAGTTACTCTTATATATCAGAGATTTAACCCTAGTCAGAGTTCAGTTATTTTTCACATTTAATAAGAATCGATAGAGACAGAAGCTGAGAAAGTAATGTTGGGGTAGCGATTATCTAGAACGATGACAAATGCAATATCTTTACTTAAATAACAAGTTCAAAGTATCTAAGAAAGGCCTATTATCTATGTCTCTGCTACTTGAACCTTGTCTTCGAGTTAGCAGAGCTATTATCTAGAGAACGACAGCTCCTCAATCAACTAAAGTGCGCATTATTGAACAGAATCTGATGGGATTTATTAGTTTTACTTTGCTTTTTAAAGATTTAAGATCCAAGCTAACCATTTGTCCTTGCTCCAAAGAAACTGATGAAATATATAGTTGTGCCAAGGAAAGCTATGGCCAACACACACTTTAGTATGCCTGCAAATTTCATGCAGATCGGACCATAAATACCGAAGCCACCAAAGACTGACGCAACTATTTCCAATTGGATAAACTCGATGAGAGATGCGAAGCACGAATAAACCAAAGTCACGCGAATGCAAAGCACGAGAAGCGACCATCTCTGGACGAAAGTCGAAGTCAACGAAAGACAAAGTTTCGTTCAATGCAGGCGTGTGTGTGTGCGTGTGTGTGTGTGTGTGTGTGTTAGTCTTGATGCGCAATTAAATTTTAGCGGGAAATCCGCTGTGTACGCAGCTCTGTTTAGATTTTGCGCGTGTTATTGTTGCGCTGTCTGCAATTGTTGTTGCTGTTGTTGTTGGTGTTTGTAATTTTGTTGTTGTTTTGTTTTCGTTTCATTTGTGCCATTGCGTTATGCATTCTTCCGCATTTGCTGCGGGGTCGCCGGCTGCAGCAGGTGCCGCGTGCCTGGACCCGGTTAAGGGGCAGGCTGTAAGTGCCACTTCGTATTTTGTGACATTTTAGAGTTCAAGTTGCCGCAGGCCATGCACAAGTGCATGTGCATGTGTTTGTTGTGTGTTGTGGAACGTACTTTGTTGACCTTTCATGCTGTGTCTGCCATTGGCGACGTCGACGTCGACGCTGGCGTCGTTGCATTCGCCGGGTTAATGAAACCGATTGACACACAAACACAACAACAGCAACAGCGGCAGCAACAGCAGAATTTCAAAACAGCAGAGCCAAAGCAAGAGGCAAGTCAATAAACTTGCCAGCGAAGAGCTGGTCGAGCGCGAGAGCAACGTCTTAAGAGCGCCACGCTGGCAACAGCAGTAACAGTGAAGAGAGCGCAAGCTTTAGCTAACAGAGCAGCGAATGCCTAACAGCTGCTGCCAACGAATGCGTTTATATCGTAATATATATATATATGTGCATATAAGCACATGTGTTTATAAAGTTTATAATTGTGCAGCAAGTATTTTGACTTCTCATATTCTCAGCAAATAATAATTAAATTAAGTAATGCCAGCTCAACAGCTAGGCGTGTGTGGTTCGTGTCTGCGCTACAAATGTTTAGCAGCTGCTCACGCTTATGCTAAACAAAAAGCGCGCGCTGTTAAGCATGCAGCATTAGTTGACACATATGCTCGGAGCTGTTAAGTTGGCTTACTTTACATATGTTAGCGCTGTTAAGTCGCTGTTGGCCTATTCAGCGCAGCGTGCTTATGCGGGCTAAAAAGCTTGCTAGCGCCAACTGTTGGCTGTGCGGCCAACACCTTACGTCTACACTGACGCCATCTGTCGATAGCTCGCAGCAGCTTTGCGTTTAGGTTGCTGCACGCACTAAGCTTAGCCAAGACACAAGCGCGCGCTAACCTGAGCAAATTTGCACTAATTCAAATTTTTCTTGTTACTCTTTTGCCTACTCTTCCCGCAGCACCCGTCTTGCCCGCGTCCACAGAGTCAATGTGAATATTGGCAGCTACATTAATCGCAACGCGACAAAAACAAAAACCACAGACATCAAAACAACAAAAGCAACAACACATCAAATACGAACCAGAGACAGATTCAGATTCAGGAGCAGCACCGACCAGAGGCAGCGCAGCACAGACGAGGGGTAAGTGGCAAGCGGCTGTTGCAAGCAGGCGTGGCAAGTGGTTGCTGCAACAGCAGTCAGCTTATGACGAGCTTATAAACACTTACAGCAGATACCCATTAAAAACTGTAGTCGAGCGTGCCCGACTAGCAGTTACCCTGTAAAGCTGGAACTTCTATGCCAACTCCTTTAAAACATATCAAATCGGCGTACCCATTTGTGTGCATGAATGCACATAGAAAAGTATTGCAAATCGATATTTATCGATGAGTAGTTCGCCAAATGCAGTGCAATTTAATTATCGATAATTATCGATTATTGGGAAAGATGGTTCAAAGGGCATGCAAAAGCCTTAATACAAAGTTATCTTCAAGTCGCTTAGGTTTACGCCAAACCGATATCTATGGATACCGATATTTATCGATGGATACTGAAGTTATCGATAATGTGAATTAAATTGTAAATTGTAAACTGTACTCGAATTTCGTTTTGCAATCGATCTGATTGACTTACAATGTGTATGCAGACTTGCAAATCGATAAATATCGCTTACAGTTCGATACAGTTCGATAATAATTGATAAGTATCGTTTTATCGATGCGAAAAACATCGACGTAGTCTGCATACTCGTTGTGCCTTTGCTATACAAATGGACTTCAGCTCTTTACCGATATGCGAAAAATCCCGCTCGCTTATCGAAATCTATCGATAGCTATCGATATCTATCGAGTTGAGCGTATGCGGGCAGAGCTGTCTGAATGTTGTGAGGCAAGCAAAAGGACCTGCGCCGGGGACTGGCTGCCTGATTAAATTAATATATAAAGGGTTCAGGAATATATATATATATATATATATATATATATATATATATATATATATAAATCTGTATATATATATATATATGCATGTAGCTTATGGACTCGTCCTGAATTATGCAGTATTAGCTGTTGCCCAAGGTTGTTGGCGGACGAAGGATTGTGCATCCTTCGACGGGTACAATGGACTCCACGGACTGCACGACAGCCGCAAATCTGTGCCAACAACCTTCGCATGGATGGAAGCCGTGAGGAGGCAGAGAGGAGGGCACGGACTTATGTGCCTCATAAATATGCAATGGCAACGTGCAACGTGCAACGTGCAACGGGCTCGTGGCAAGTTGTCTGGACGGGTTTTGGATTCCGTTCGTTACGGTTCGGTTTGGTTTGGTTTGGTTTGGTTTGGTTTGGGGTATGGTTCGGCTGACGTGTCGCCGCCTTTTCGAGCACACTCCACGGTACGTCGACGTCAGCGTCTGCGTCAGCGTCAGCGTCTGCGTCAGCGTCGACGTCAGCGTCTGCGTCAAGGATACGCCTGAGTTGATTTTGCCATTCGCTGCTGCTGTTGCCCTGGCTCTGGCACTGGCTCTGACTCTGGCTCTGGCTCTGGGGCTGGGGCTGGTAGTTTTTATTTATAAGGACAAGCCTCCGCCCACTCTCACAAGCTGTCCTTCAGTCTGTGCGAGTGCAATGTACGCTGCCCTCTAACCTACATACACACACTCACACTCACACGCTCCGCTGGGTTCCATGGCTAACTAACAACTGGTTGTGACAGGACCCTTTTCAAACTTCATATCATGCATTGCTCATCTAAAAATAAGCTCTTTTTCCAATGAAACACGCAGTTCGCAAATGTTAAAACGCAATTGGCAAAGTTCGTCAGAAAAACAAATCAAGCTTTCATTTGCGTCAACTGTTTGGGAATCATAAAGTAGGTGCTTTAACAAAGCTTTAATTACAAATTTAGCCTAGACAGACTATAAACACTTCGAGGAACCCTAAAAACCGTTTCAATTTAAAGCAGAATCCAAAAAGGTTGAATATCAAAGAAGGGATGTTCGCCTTAGCATTGTTTCACTGTACTTGTGATTTTATATGTAGACCTATATAGAATATAAGATCATAGAAAAGCTTTGCTGAACCGTAAATACCTTCTCAATTTAAAGCAGAATCCAATAAGAAACCAAAAAAGAAAGAAGTTCGCCTTTGCAATGTTTCACTGTACTTGAGCTCATTTTATTTGAAAGCTTTGTTAAGCAGACTCTTTTTTCCTTAATATTAATTTAAGGAATTGTATAATAGCGCCAAGTTTCGCATATCAGGCTAAGCCTTGCATATGCCAAAGTCTTGGGTAACTGCGATCTAGCCAACTGCTCGAGCTTTCGGTTGCGGCAACTGTTTGGGAATTATAGGAAATGCGCCTGAACAAAGCTTTAAGCGAAATGCATGCCTGAGATAGACGCAGATAGAAGAAAAGCTTTGCTAAAGCAGAATCATAAAAAAACAGACTTAACTGGTTCGTCTCAGTAATGTTTCACTGTACTTGTGCTTTTAATTGAAAGCTTTGTTGAGATTGTAGTAAAATAATTTATTGATACAGTAATCACTCGTAAATTCGAACTGCTTCAATTGCTTAATTTTGTCAAATGTTCTCATTTTTCAGTACAAATGTCGCAAAGCTCCCAATTTCTGGAAAATTACAATTTTCGAAAGCTCTCATTTCCATTGTACAGTTAGTCCAATTATGAAACCATTTCCAAGAACTACAATTTGACCACTAAATCAACATTATCAAAATAAAATACAATTTGAAAGCCTAAAAACTTGAAGATATTGTGGACAAGGTGTAAAACTTTAAGAAAAAGCTCATTGAAAGGAAATACTCAATGTCTATTAAATAAGCTAAAGCTTCATTTATGCGAATCACATATATTAACATATATTTATAAATATATATATATATGTATTTAAATATATTATAATTTATTAGCTAATTAACTTTGTGATAGTGAAGATAGGGTAATAAAAGCTCAGAGGGGGGAATACTCAATGTTTGTTTAGGAAGCTTCCTCTTCACTTTTCAGTGTGAACAAAAAGCTTTTCATTTTATTTGGAGTTCAAGTTAAGATCGCTTCAACTGGCCAACTTCTACGGCTTCTTCTTCTTCTACTCTGTTTACAGCTTCGCAGCAATGCGATTGGCCAGTGTACAAGTGGATTGTGTGGCGGAAGGGGGGGAAAGGGGGGGGGGTGCGTTGCACATGGCACATGGCACATGAAGCTTCCAGCTGGCAATCAATAGCAGCCGCAGCCGCAGACGTAGACGCTGCCACAGCAGGAGGCGGACATGTCTATTACGCCATCGCCAAGGCAAAAACAAAAACGAAAAAAAAGAGCAGAAAATTAGAAGCAAAAAAAAAAACAACTGTATCGACTGCGGCAGCGACAGCTGAAATATCTTCATGCACATCGCGGCGACTGCATGCAAACATGCCTGTGATCTATGCATGTGTGCGTGTGTGTGTGTGTTGCCCTGAGAGGCAATGGGCCCGTCGTTGGGCAAATTGCGGTGGTTCGCTTCTATTTACATTTGCACGCTCATTCGCTGTTGGCGCCGACGCCAGCGTCGCTTCTAGCTGCAGTTGCAGCGACAACAACAGCAACAGCAACAGCAACAGCAACAGCAACAGCGACAGCGACGCATCGCAGACGCTCAGACGAAAGCGAAAGGCCATTGTCCGGAATTTTGTTGACCTACTAAGAGGCAGAATGTAAAGTACGAGGCACAGCTACACTGTCATTGCCGTTGCCGAACATGCACGAACATTAAACACGAACACCGCATAACGAACACGAAGCGAGCAGCCAGTCAGCGCAAGCTTTTCTGCGCTGAAAAGCTTTGGCTGTCTGCTCTGCTGTGCGCCCGTTTCGTTCTGTGCATTGGGTTTGTTTCTTTTTTGAAAGTTCGCCGCTTCACAAATTTAGCTCTACATGTGTATGAAAAAACAACAACAACAACAAGAATAATAACAACAGCAAGCACATCTAATGCTCTGCATTTTCGATATTAACGAAGTCAAAGCCGAATTGTAGCGAACGCCAAGTCTATGGCGGGCATGTCATTCACCTTTTGGCCGCCGCTCTCTCACGGGCGCTCTCTTGGCGCAGACAACACATGCATGCATACACGCACACATGTACGGCCGTTCTGTTTTGCTGCTCTCTCATTCTCAGCGATTTTAAGCTGTGCTCAAATTAACAGAAGTGTTGGCGTGTAGTGTTGAAGCGGAGGGGAGGGGAGGGGAGAGGTTGCCAACTGGTTGGCTAGCCCTTGTTATGTTATTTTATTGTAATGCGCATTGTTGTTGCTCTTCTTGTATTTAGTGCGTTGCGCGCTCTCTCTCTCTCTCTCTCTCTCTCTGGTTTTTGGCGCTGCGCAGCTGACTTAACGCCTACGCCGCAACAGCGGCACACTGTTTATTGGGAGTCGAGAGAGCCAGCAGGAGAGAGAGTGGGAGCTAGATCGAGCGAGTGGAGGGGGGCGGGGGGTCACATAATAGAAAACGAGCCGTTGCCGTCAAATTTGATGAGCAATGAATGATGGTTTTTTTCCCATTTTATTTTTTTGTTTTTACTTTCTCTTGGCAAATAGAAATTAATTACACAAACACACACATAAATATATATATATATATATATATGTGTGTATATATGCAGAGCTTTTCGTTAACATTCTATTTTTTGCGAACTGTGCATCGAATTGCATGGGATCGCTTCCTGCATAATTCCATATGCATGCTGCTTAATTTAATATTCATGCATGTCTCTTCCTCTTGCGCTCTCTCTCTTGCTCACACGCACACGCTCTCGCAGCGCTGCAGTCACGCTCTGCTGCACAGAAAGTTCAAATTTACAGCGACTGCACAGACAAAAGCACAGCAGCCGCCGCCGCAACCCCGCGCGGCCCAACATGGGCAACATTGGCGAGCTTTAACCTAGTTTAAGGTCATTTCCAAGTCAAAGACAATTAACAACTCGCTGAGGCGGCAGGCGGGCGGGCATTTGCATATATGTATGTGTGTTTCTCTCTCTCTCGCTCTGTGTGTGTGTGTGTGTGTTTGTATAGAAGAGCTGCTTGCAGTTGTTTTTGTTACTGCAATTGGCGCAATTTGCGCCTTTCTGTTTTGACATTTTAGCGTGCAGGTAGAAAATAAAAAGACCAGTAGACCACAAGGAGGAGGGGGTTGGGGCTTGCAAGTGCATGAATTGTATGCGACGATAAGCCGCATTTGGCATTTGCCAAGGACTGGCTGTCAGTGAGTTTTCATTTTTAACAGCCGTCTAACAGCAGCAGCGGCTGTTGTTGTTCCTGCTGTTGCTGTTGCTGCTGCTGCTGCTGCATCTTATCAAACTATTGTTTACACGCATTTCGTATGTTCAACGTAATTTTTGACAATGTCCAAAATTAAGGTCACAATATTCTTGACATTGCGCGAGAGAACAAACGATGACGCTGACGACGACGACGGCATCGTTTGCTGCCGCCAGCACTCAGACCCCGCAGCTGCCCTCCCCTCCCCCAGTCGATCTGTGGCTTATGCATTGCCCAGCTCAGCGCCGAACCAACCCCCCCCCTCTTTTTCACACTTGCACTCGCTTATTGCTTATCATTCGCGTTGTGCGCGTCGTCAACAAATTCGTTTTGTTTTTGTTTCGTTTTTTTTTTTGTTTTTTTGCGTGCGCTCTGCCAACGTCGCCGTCAACGTTGGTGATAATGAAATTGAAATTTCATTGCTAATTGCGTTTAATATTTATAATTGACCCAAATAATTTGCGATTGGCTGGCAGAAACAACAACAAGAAAGAGAACAAAAAAAAACAGCATAAAGAACTGTAAAACAGAATCAAAAGCGCAACAAAATTGCCGCTGAGAAAGCGACTGAAACGGGTCAACTGTTGGGCAAGGCAACGAGAATCTATGTACATATTTGAATTAACATTTCATTTTGGGTCTGTTCAATTAGTCACCGTTACCTGCAGCTACTGTGAATGCATTGCAAAAGCCTAATATTAAACGATCTTGCATTCAATACACAACAACAACACAAGCGCAAAAACTTGCGAATCGAACAAACGAAATGTGCTAAATATATGTGCACACCAATACCAATACACAGGCACAACGCACACTCACACTCACACTCACACAAACACGCATGCATAACAGAGATCAGGCTTCGCTCTTGCATCTCTCGTCCACACTTCATTCTCGGCCGCTGCTGCATCTGTGTTTCTATTGATATATACCCTTGCATTAATCATAACCATTTTGTCAGGCATTTGAATGCAGACTTCAGTTCAGTTAGCCAAACGTTAACCTAACAGCTGTTAAACGAGTTGCTCAAAATTCGGCTAAAAATGATGCCTTTCAAATTTAGCCTATTCTAATTAATATTTTCGCATATACTCATATGCTTGCTGTATGTCCAGAAATTTAAGAGTGCTTACTAATAAATGAACAAATAATATAGGCATGAGTGCCATATGTTTTTATACGTATGTACGTCGAAAGTGGGTCATCTATCATTGAAAAAAAAAAAATAATAATCTAACAAAAAGTTGCGATTTTAAAACGAAACGTACAACGCCAAAAATGTATTTTATTTGCTTTTAATAATTAGGTTTTTCTGATATCATATTTAAAAATGAAATTGAAGCTGTTTATTTTTTGATGGTTATTGCTTAAAATTGTTAAGTAGTTTTCATGCCAATATAATTTGTATGTAAAATGCGAATTTACATTAAATTTGTAGCTTTTTACTAATTGATTATATTATTGATATTATACATTGATAAATATAACGCACAACTGCAACGCTTACAGGGTATTCAACAGTCGCTGCACCATGATTTACTTGACAGGCTGTTGTTTTGTTTGTCTTCGCCTCGCCTTGGCTCGCCGCACTCGCTGGCGCTCGCACACAGCGAAAAACAGTTTGCTCTTCGCCCTGTGCCGATGTTCGCCCCGTCCGCGGCAAAAGTAGGTGAAAGGTCTTCAACCTTTTTGCATGAAAAAAAAATTGTGCAGGGCATGCCAGAAGGGGGTCGGTGGAAGCGGGGTGTGTGTGTGTGTGTTCATGCATGTTTGTGTAGTGCAGTTCCCGCTAGGAGTTGTCCGTTGTTCTTGCTGTGGCGAAAATATAAAGAATTGAATAAAAATATATTCAAATGCAATGCGCAAAGGCGAGCAAAGTGCATGGCCAGGTGGAGAGAGGCATGAAACCAAGAGAGAGGGCGCGAAGAGAGGCGGACTGCATAGACTGACTGACTAACCGACTGAGCGCGGCAACGGTAAATGCGACTGCAATCATTCGCTATTTTTAGCAAGGCGAACGCAAAAGCACTCTCGCACACACACACACACATACACACACGCAAGCACACACTGCCTGGACTTGGACCTATCCCAATAGCCCAGCGCAGGCGGCAGGTCGCGTCGGCAGCGACGTCGCGTCGCGGCGCGCAGTTTTCCTTTATTTAGTTTCTTTCTTTTTGCAATGCGAGCGCAGCTGCCGCCGCCTGTGAGAGAGCGCGCAAAAAGCTTTCTGCAAGTGGGAGAGCAAGTCGCTGCCGCTGCTGCTGCTGCTGCTGGCAAGAGCTTCTTTTTTTTTTTTTTTGGCAAATGCAGTGCAACAACAATGCAAACGGCAGACGTCCCTCACCGCGACCCTCACAAGCTTTTGTTGAGTGGCCCACACAGTGGAGACAGCGTCGCAGACATAGACATTGATTTTCAGCCGGACCAAAGCGTTAGCTTCCTCAATTACCTGGGCCGCAGCGAGCGCCAACATGTCCCAGGGTATACGCATATGTATATAGGGTATGCGGCAGGCAATCAAAAATATGTCCAGGGTCGCGCCGTGGTCAGCCAAATGTCCCTTATGCGCACAGTTGACACTCGGTCACTGACTTGTCAGCGACCTCACTCTCTCTCTCTCTCTCTCTCTCTCTTCCTTACTCACCTGTAGCATCATACTAGTTCTATCCGCGATGCAAGCTTAATTATAATTAACTCTCGCTTTTGCTTCCGTTTCCATTTTCCATTGCAGCCATTTGCATCTACGCGGAGCGGGACTCGCAGCCGTAGAAGTTGCCACAGCAGCCGCTGCCTCACGTGCTGTTAACGGGGTAAGTATCGATTATTTACCAGTTATCGTTGATCGGCAATCGTGTAAAGCAAATGCAGAAACAGCCAGAAAGTATGCTAAGAGATGAGGCGAAGCTCTAAATGTAACGATTACAGATAGCAGAGTTGTATGATGAGTCCTCGAGCAAATATAGGGTATTATATTGAAAATATATATCAAAAAGTTCTCAAAGCTTTCACGATTACGTGCAGGAGCTCAGTATTAGATCTAATTTATGAAAGTCTATAATACTCAGCTCTAAAACGAAATCGTTTTCATTGGCGAGTGACGACGAATATTTTGTATAAGTTATGTAGCTCGAAGAAACCCATTTACGATAAGTTAATCGATAGTTTACTCGATTAAGTTAACTATTTATCGATATATTTGCATTTACATCGGAACTTGACAATAATTTTCTTGAGTCTGGGAAGAAACTTGCAACAGTATCGAATTTTTAACTTACGTGATGTTGGGCCGTGCACTGTGGAAATTATCGATTGCTATCGATATCGTTACAGTTGATATCGACATATTGTTATCGATATGTTGCTAAGAGAAACTGTTAGAGCATTTGATTTCGATATACATGTAACAATTCTATTTATCGATGTCCTTGTGTTATCGATATAATTGACATTGATATGTTTGTGTCGATATTGTTATCGATATATTAATCGAAATATTTGTACGGATCGCGCGCTTAAGATCGAATTAGGGAAGAGAGAGACACACACGCAGATGTCAAGCTTGCAGCTCTTGTTATATATTCGCACACACACACACACACACACACACATTCTCAGACTAATACAGCAATGATAAATACCCTTTCAATAAGTTCGTCTGCAACTATAACAAGAACAAAAACAACAAGATGAAAAGCAACTGCAACTGCGAAAACAAGAAAATCAAAAGGCGAATTAGAAGCGCAGCAAAAAAAGCAAAATAATATAAATACAAATACAGCAGACAGATATATGTATATGTGCCCGCGTGTGTGTGTGTGTGTGTGTGTGTGTGTGTGCACATGCATGCATATAGAAGAAGAGAAACTGTGCCAATGCCCTGACAACGGCACAAGGTGATGATGCAAACAGCAAAAGCAACGTCGACCGCGACGTCGACGGCGCACGAAATGACGCCAATTGCAATGATGGCTGGCAGATGCAGAAGGTGCAAGCGCAGTCGGTGGATTGCCGGGAGGGAGGGTGCCAGCTGCACTGTTGGGTGTACGGGTGGGGGACGCGGCGTGGGGGTGCGGATGGGCAGGCTACAGTGACAGCAGATGGATAAGCGCAAGTGGGAGTGGCCGAGTGGGTGAAAACGAAATGATACAGAGAGAGAGAGAGAGAGAGCGAGAGCGAGAGCGAGCGAGAGAGAGAGAGAGAGAGGTAGGAGTGTGTGTGAGAGAGCGAAAGAGAGGCGGAACAGGAGGACTGCAGCTAAACAGCTAGCATGCCCGACTAGGCAAATACCCTGCAGTCAGCTGTATGCCACATAAAAAGTATGTTTCTAATTTGATGATTTGTAGTTTATCGATTATCGGTTTAGGGAATCGATATTTATCGCTTATGAATAAAATGACAGCCGTAATGGCCAGTTCGAATCGACTGTTGATGCCGAGCAAGAAATTATGTATATGTATGCATGCCTGCTGCCTGTTACATACGTATGCCTTGATTCATTATACCCCGTTTTGCGCTTTTGGGTACAGGGTATACGCAAAAAACTTGATGATGACGAGTCGCTCAGCGTTATTGTTGTTGTTGCTGCTGCCGTTTGAATATGCAACATAACATGCCTTACGCACACACACACACACACACACACACACACACACACATGTGCGCAGTCGGTGGTTTATAGGCAGACAACGAAGCCGCGCGCCCCCTGCCCCGCGCCACCTTTTAATAGAGTCAACGTTGCAAGCGCTTGTTGTGGGTGCAACAGGAAGGCCGGGGCGCGTTGTCGAGGCCATTGGCGGCGGCTACAGCACTAGGAAGGTGAACGTGGGTCGGTGCGGTTGGCGGGCGGGGGGGTTGATGCAACGGCGCAAACAAGGAAGTAAATCTTTTTATTCAAAATGAACAGAGCCCAATGCGAGGCAGCGAGGGAAAATGCCAAAAGCGAGAGAGGGAGAGAGAGAGAGAGAGAGAGAGGGAGAGAGGGAGAGAGAGGGAGCGACTTGAGTGTCCATTTGGCCATTTTTCAAGTGTTTGTGCAGTGCACTTACTTCCAAGCAGCCACCCAGCCCCCCTCTGCCCCCTCTGCCTACGGCAAGGCATGCGGGCAACTTCACCCACTTTCAGCTTCTCATCAACTTTTGCTTATGCAATGGAAAGTGGCCAAGCAAAGAGCAGCCACAACAACAATTGCAACAACAACAACAAAATGGCCATAAAAATTGCATAGAAAGAAGCAACACGACAAAGACAAAGACAAAGACAAAGACAAAGACAAATAAAGCAGACAAGCCCATGCGTATACTCTTTTTGTGAGCCCAAATATGTTGAAAATAGTTAAAAGGCGAACTTCAAAAGCCCAAGACAGTCTTTGAGTAGTTTTTCCCGATAATTTCAGTTTTCATAACATCGATTAATATCCTGCTATAAGGATTATATCTGAAATATACACATCTGGCGGGGGGAGTGGGGGCGGTGGAGAGGGGAGAGGGTGCGTGTGTGCGAGCATGTGGACAGAAGAAAGTTCAAATATTTTTTTCCCCGCGGAAATATGACGTTCCAAAACGACATAGCTCCGCGCGGAGATATAACGTTCCAAAACGACGAAACTCCGCGCGGAGATATGACGTTCCAAAACGACATAACTCCCCGCAGAGATATGACCTTCCAAATCACCACGTTTTTTTGCGAAAATTTAAATTTTTGCGATGATTTTTTTTAATATCTCGGGTAAATAATGTCTGATTTTAAAATGTTATACCTTTTTGAATGCGTACGGATCCCCACCATCAATTGGCATTCAAACAAATTAATCATCGATGGGTTGAAAAATGTTATTGACAAAAAACCGATTCGTTCGTAAAGTCAACCTTTCTGATGATATTTTGGAACATTTCGGTAAAATAATGTCCGATTTAGGAATTTTACACCATTTTTGACTCGTAAGGATCAGTTCTATCGATTTGCATCAAAAAAGGAAATCCAAAATTTTGACCCAAATCGACAAAATGGCAAGGGGTTACATGATATTTTTTTTTTGTTCAAAATCGAGGTCGATGCGTAAATCGAAACTTTTTCGATGAGTTTTTTAATATCTCGGGTAATAGCTCCGTGCGGAGATATAACGTTCCAAAACGACGAAAATCCGCGCGGAGATATGACGTTCCAAAACGACATAACTCCGCGCGGGGATATGACGTTCCAAGACGATATAACTCCGCGCGGAGATATGACGTTCCAAGACGACATAACTCCGCGCGGAGATATGACGTTCCAAGACGACATAACTCCCCGCGGAGATATGACGTTCCAAGACGACATAACTCCCCGCGGAGATATGACGTTCCAAAACGACATAACTCCGCGCGGAGATATGACGTTCCAAAACGGCAGTAGGGCGTGGGGTTTCTCCTAGTCGGACATAATATAATATATCGATTGAACTATCGATATATATCGCGTTATAAAAATTAATGTCGATGTATGGCTAAACCAATTGAGCAGACTCAGAATATCGATAAATGGCTAAGCTAATCGAAAAAATCAATATATATCGATATATATCGGATTATTAAGCTGATTATCGATGAATGGCTTAGCTAATTGAGTAAACTTTGTATGTATATATATAATTAGATATGAAGCTGAATGTCGATACATGGCTACGCGAATTGACTAAACTGTACATATCGATATATATCGCGACATTAATGACAATGTATCGATCTATCGATAGTCTAGCTTAAAGTTGCCTAACGATATATGTGTAACGTTGGGAATCGAAATTGATATCGAATTGAAGAACATTAAAGGGTAACTTGTAGTCAGGCTCCGTTGCATGTTGTGTCTATATTGACTGTGTATGTGTGTGTGTGTGTGTGTGTGTGTGTGTGTGTGTCACGATTGCATTCGATTCGCTTGACGGCTGCCTCGAGCGTCGATTGCCAACTGCCAACAGCCGCCATTGACTCGTTGACCGAGCGACTCACTGAGCAAACTATGCAGGCACACACACTCACACACACACACACACACACACACACACACACACACACACACACACACACACACACACACACACAGATGTGCATTTGTATAGCTTGGTTCGGCGTGCAATTGTGCGCCACCTTTTGAATTGAAATTTGTTAGCGAAATCGAAAGTTCAATAAACTTTCACGTAATCGACAAATTGTGAGCAACAACGTGGCTGTTGTTGTTGCTGTTGTTGAGGATGCAGCTGGCTGTGCAGTTTATTGTTGTTGATTTTAGCAGTTGTTTGGTCGCATTCAATGTTGAATATGCATAGATGTGCGGCCAAGGGGGCGTATGCGTAATTCGCAATGGCACATTGCGTATACGCAGCGGTTGACGGTCAAGCAATAACATTTTGCAGCGCCAAGCCACACATTAATATGCAAATGCACACACACACACACACACACAGGCACACACAGGCACTGCGACATGTTTATAATAGTGCGTATAACATTGAGAAATGTTTGCATTGCCAATTTGGTTGCATTAAGCTGCAATGTAAATAGCGCGCGCTCGCTTGCACTCACGTCTGCCAATTTGCGGCTCCCTTCAGTCGCAAAGAAAGTGAACAAGTACATACGTAGCAGAAAGAAAAAAAGAAGCGAAAAAAAAACCGACACGGAAAGAGTGAAAATAAATGAAATTACATAAAAGTAACAACGAACCCGCAAAAGCAAAAGCAACAATCACATGAATGCCAATCAGGCAACAACAACAACAACAACGAAACTAAATCAAAAGCAGAAAAAAAAATTAAAAAAAAACGTAACCAACAATCGCAACAGCAGCAGCAACAACAACAATAACGACAGAGCAAACTGTAACAGCGGCTGAGCTCAGTTAGAAGCGCATGCACAAATATAGAGAGTGGAAGAGAGAGAGAGAGAGAGAGAGAGGGAGAGTAGAGATCGAGAGAGCGCGTCATTCAGAGAGCAGCAGCAGCCGCTTTTGATCGTGTCATTGTGTGTCGTCATTGCGCCCAACTTTTGCTCTCTGCATTCTTTCTGCAGCATTTCGTGTATGTTCTGCTCTCTCACACTCTCGGACTGCGGCTGCGGCTACTGCTGCTGCTTTCACAACTATTCCCGTTTTGGCAGGCCCAACTGCACCATACCCCACCCCACCTTTGCTTGGCACAACTTTACAGCACACTCTCCACACTCCACTTCACCACACTTCAACATTTATTTAACTTCACAGTGCGTGCTTCGCTCTTGTCTGCTTCTTTCCACTCATTCGACGCTTTGCCCGAAATTGGGTCAGCCATTGAACCCGTTGCGACGACGACGACGATGACGACGACGACGACGACGTCGAAACCGTATGCGCCACGACGCCGGCATTGGCGTTGGCGTTGGCGTTGACGCCGCTGTTGGCTTTGCCTTTGCTGCGCACGTCTGCGTCCGCGTTGGCGTCAACGTCAGCGTCGCTGCTACTGTGCCGCTGTCTTTGGGCAGCCAGCACGTGTTCTTTTGGCTCAGAAGATGATTGCAGCTACATATGACTTGACAGCTGCGACGCCAGCTGCGACTGCGACTACGACGCCGGCAGAGATAGCGACAGCGTCTTAAAACGGCGATCATCATTCGCTTTGCCGCTTTTGCTTTGGCCAAGTCGTGTTTAAAAAAAAACAACAAAAAGAAACAACTTAAGGTTATGGTCACTCGCAGTTACCTGGCCTGACCCACCGCCCCCCCCCCCCCCCCCCCCCCCATTTGCTCGCTCTGCCCCTCTCGCTCAGTCTGTTGTCTTGACACGCCCCGCCACGCTACGCAACGCATAAAAAATGAAGCGAAGAAGAGAAAGAAAATATAACCGAAACAAAATTTCACTTTCACATCAATTACGACGCCAGCTCCATGTTGAAGTACTGTACTTGAAAAAAGTTCAACTGGCTGACTGTGTGTGTGCGTGCGTGCGTGTGTGTGTGTGTGCGCTTCAAATGGCTGTCAAGTTGCTGCCATCAAAATTGTTTGACGCAGATCGACAGTTAAACAGCTGACACCCCAACCTCACGGCCCGCACCCCCCCTCTGCGCACTTTTGTCGCTTTCTTTTTGAACTGTATGCACATTTGAATGATGGCCCATTCCAGCGACAGCTCCTTGACTATGGACATTTCAATTGTTGCCTGTTTCGCCAACCTCTACCCCGTCGCCGCTCCCCAGTTGACCCCTTGCACTGCGCTGCGCTCATGTCAATGAACGCTTAATGAACAAATTTACGCCCTTTTTCGCAGCATATTCGCTTTTTTTTTTTGTGTTGCCCAAAAAAAAAAAAACAAACAACAACTGGAAGTTCAAGTGACCGTAAAGCAGCGTAGCGAGAGCGAGAGAGAGCGCGGGAGAGAGCACTTGGCTTGATAAAACCATCTTGGACCAGAAAATGTACGCAGTGTACCAAAAAGGAAGAAGGTTACGTTTTCAACAGATATGGCATTAGAGAGAGATTACAATTCGTAAATACTTTTAGAAATTTTCAATTTAGTTGCAAACATAGCTTGTTACATTTAACAGAGAACAGATATTTACGTTTGCGGCGAAATATTGCAATGTACCCATTTTAGGTACATTTGTACCTCAAAGAGAAACGTAGCTGAAGTAGGTCGCACTCTGAATGCTCTGTATTAACAACGTTCAATAGAAGAACTCTATGAGTTTGTTCGCGAAAACGAGTCTACAAAATTGGTACAGCTATAAATAAATAAAATAGAAATACTTTTTTTTTTATATCAAATATTTGAAACAAACTTTGCATAACATGGCCTACAACTTCTAATCTAGCGGCAACGTATTTAGTGTCTAGTGTCTTGTTGTACATGAACACATCTAAGCCACATTTTCTGCAAGTGTTGTTTGCTCAAACCCTTTTGAAGCCATAAACTGCCTTGCTTCAGATAGGGTATACATGCATGCATGCGTACATACATGCATGCATACATGCATGCGTACATGCATGCATGCAGCTCTTTATGCTCGCTGGAATCTTGGAAGGAACTTCTTCTTTGTTTTCTTAGAAACTCATGAGATTTGGTAAGTCGGCACTTGAAAGGGCCAACTACATTAGTTTGGCTGTTAACTGTTAATTGTTCGTTAGCATTTGCTAACTTGTTTTTGTTAGTTGTTTTTTTTTTTTTTTTTTTTAATGATTATTTTATTTATTTATTTTTTTTGTTATATGTATTTTGTTTATGCTCCGTTGAGGGTAGCGACCCAGCGACATTTATTGCTGTTGCTGTTGTTGTTGTTGGAGTCAATATGGGAACCGGTTACAGTTACACAAAAAACCGTTGTTTTTTCTTTTTGGGGGTCAACATGCACACACACACACACACACACAGAAAGAGAGAGAGAGAGAGACACACACACATGTGTGTGTGCAGCATTTACATTGCTTTGCCTGCAATTTGTTTTCCCCTTCCATCTCTCTCGCACGTTCTCTTCACAGCGCCCCCCGTCCCACCGCCCGCTCCCCCGCCTCTCACACTACGCCCTTCTGTATCTGCTGCTCTTCGCCTCGCGCTTTATTCTGCTGCCCTTTTTTTTGTTGTTGTTTTGTTTTTGGGCTGTTTTTGTTGTTGTTGTTGTTGTTTTTTGGTAGCTTAATTCGTGCGTGTTGTTGTTGTTGTTGTTGTTGTTTTTGCTTTTTATATTATACATATTTTTGTCTCGTTTTGCTTACAGCTTTTCGTTGTTGTTGTTGTTGTTGTTTTCTTCATCAGAAAATAAACTTGAACTTGCCCGTTCACTTTTACTCCATATCTTTCCCTTTTTGCTCTCCCACTCGCTCTCGCCTGTTCGCTCTCTCTCTCTCTCTCTCTCTCTCTCTCTCTTTCACTCTCTCCGTCTCACTCCCGCTCTTCTGTTTGTTTTTGTTGCTGTTTAACGCTTGTTGTCTCAGATGATTTTGGTTTTGTTGCGCTGCTGGAGCAGCAGAACGTGGTGGAGTGGACTTTGTGGGGTGGAGGGGGGGGGGGGGGGTGTGGGGCGTGGTAAGGGCGGCAGATTACATCGCATCGTTGGTCGTTGATCATGAAAATTTTCAATTCAAGTTTAGTGAAATTTTGGAGCTCAACACAAAAGACAGCAACAGCGACAAAGACAAAGAGAGAGAGAAAGAGAGAGAGAGAGAGAGAAAGGGAGGGAGGGAAAAAGGTGCGTGTCTGTCAGCTGCGCTGAGAAAAGCCAAGTTCAAAGTGCGAATACGATACGATCTTAAAAGACTCTTAAAACAACGAACCAGACCTTCAAAAAATTCCATTATTTTCCATGAATATCTTTATTAGTATTTAACTTAATAGTATAAATAAAAATCGACCGCACTTTACACTTTAATTTACAAACATGTCGTTATTGTTTATTGCTTAAGGAATACCTCTACTGTTATCTATGTGAGTTTATCTCGATGAAGTTCAAGGAATTCTCCTACTACTCTAAGTTTTATCTCGAAACAAGTTGCAGGAATATCTCTATTGTAATCAATATGAATTTAACTTGCATCATGTTTAAGGAACACCTCTAATGTTATCGATAGGAGCAGCGCCTGCGAACAACGTGAAGTTGGCTGTGACTCTTTTGCAATAAGTTATCGATTCATTTATCTATATATCGTTAGCTTGGACTGCTTGCCAATATTTCCAACTTACTTTCACAGTTCTTAGAATGCCACCTATTTGGAATGTATTATGTTCTTATCGATAACTTCGGATTTATCGATAAATATCTTGACATTGTTCTGCTAGAGAAAGTAAACTTGAAATGTAAGTTCTCATATAATGCATGCAACTCATGATATGTTGTATTGGATATTAAGTATACGTCACCCCACTCCCTTCAAAGTAGATTAGTTTCTTAGAGGTTAAAGTTCGGCTATATTTATAGCGTGGAAGAGAGGAAAAGAACATATATTTGTGTTTCTTTTTTTTTTTGGGGCAGAAATAGAAAAAGCTCACATATCTTTTATAACTTTGCAAGAGCATCAAATCTTCTTGAGTATTAGAAGATTGCTAAAAGTTGTGAATTGAGAACAATTTTAGCCTTTATGTATAGGGTATCTCTAAGTCGTGCGTAGTCGTTTGAAGATTTGTCAATATTGTGCATTCTTGTTACTGACGCATATTAAGAAACTAATTGAGTAACTGTTTGATTGATTGATTGGTTGACTGATTGACTGACTAGTCTATTAGTTGACTGACTGATTGACAAACCGATTGTTTGACTGATGTGTCCATTGATTGACTAAGCGATTGACTAGCTCACAGATTAATAGGCTAACTGATGTTAAACTAACTGATTGACTTACTGACTGAATGGTTGTTTCACTGATTGACCGATTGACTGACTAACTAGCCAATTGCTTGGCTGACTGATTGACTGACTAACTAACTGATTGACTGTCTAATTAAGTGACAATGATTGACTAATTTATTGTCTGACTGACTGACCGATTGACTGACTAACTAACCGATGGGCTGACTGATTAACTAACTGATTGATTGGCTGATCTCCTGTTTTACTGGTTGATTGACTGACTGACTGCTTGACTGACTGGCTGAATGATTGTTTCACTGACTTCTTTAACAACTGGTCTGCTGCCTGAATTACTAATTGATTGACAACCGATTTATTGACTGACTGATTACTGATTGATTGGCTGTGTTGCTGGGCTGCTCGTGTCTTCGGTGGTTGTATTTGTGCTCTCCATGCCTTAGCTAAAACGCCCACGACTGCCGCCAAATGCGACAGGCGAAAGTTTACTGGGACTATGACCGCTTAGAATGTCTACACATACATTAAAAAACTCACACACACACACACACACACACACACATATATATATATATATATATATACACGCACACACAAACACATGCGGAACAGACTCTGGAACTTGAAGCGGAATTTTTGTTGCTCTGTTGCGTTGTTGTTTTGTGCAGCAGTCATTGAGTGGTGGCCGCAGGGGGCGGGGGGCTGGTCTATGAAGCAACGCTGGGGGCCTCATAGAAGTGTCTGGTGGCAGTGGCAATGTGTGTGTGCATGTGTGTGCCACTGTGTGTGTGTGTGTGCATGTGTGTGCGCTTATCTCCGAGTCGTTGCCTTGAATGTAGGGCAGTAGTTGGCACTCGAGAGTTGTTGTTGTTGTTGCTGTTGTTGCTGTTGCACAGAGCGCTGCATGTGCAGCTCATGTCCCAGTCCACATATAGATGCACTTATATGTGCACACACACACCAGCACACACACTCACACACTTGCATCGCATATTTAGTTTTGTTGCAGTCTGTTTTTTTGTATTTGTTGCTGCCGCTGTTTGCGGCAAAGTCATTGACTTGTTCGCTGCTTGCCACACAAATTCGGCATGGAAATTGTTGCAGTTGTTGCCAATGTTATTGTTGTGCCAGCCCCTGTTGTTGCTGTTGTTGTTGTTCTTGCTGCCGTTGATTAAATGTTAGCCAAGATGCAAAGGTCGAGGATTTTGCGCAGCTTTGCTTTGTCATAAGTATATTTTTTTTTTCAAATTGTTAATGCGATTCTACGTCTAGAACTTGTCGCAATCGATAAAAATACGATTATTAATGCTCATAAATATTAATTGTTGAGAAAGCCATTTGCAGCACAATAAATTGGCAAACTTGTAAAGTCTTTTCAGCCTCACATCCTAGCATAAGCTGTTCCTTAGATTCATCGCGAAATTATGGCGTTCCTGAGCGACATAACTCAGTCAATCAATCAGTCAGGCAGTCAGTCAGTCACTAAGTCAGTCAATCATTCGGGTAGTCAGTCAATCATTCAGTCAGTCAATCAATGGCCTTTGAAAATTTGATCTACCTGCAATATCTGGACCTCCACGTCTGAGCTACGTCTGTGCCTTGGTTTGGAAATGACATTGCGAGATTATGTCGTTCCTGGGCGGCATAACTCAGTCAGTCAATCATTCAGGTAGTCAGTCAGTGAGTCTGTTAATCAATCAGTTAATCAGTTAGTTATTCAATGAGTCAATCAGTCAATCAGTTAGCTAGCCAGTCACTCAGTCAGTCAATCATTCACTCAGTCAGTCACTTAGTTGGTCAGTCAACCAGTCAGTCAGTCAATCAGTCGGTCAGTCAATCAGACAGCAAATCAATTTGCTAGTCAATTAGCTTAGTCAATCAGTCAGTCAATCAGTCAGTTAATCAGTCAGTTAGTCAATCTTTCAGTCAGTCACTTAATCAGTCAGTCAGTCACATAATCAGACACTCAGTCAGTCAGTCAGTCAATCAGTCGGGCAGTCAATCAGACAGCCAATCAATTTGCTAGTCAATTAGCTTAGTCAATCAGTCAATCTCTCAGTCAGTCAGTCACGCAATCAGTCACTCAGTCAGTCAGTCAGTCAATCAGTCGGTCAGTCAGGAGCATTGGCTTATAGATAGAGAAACACACTTTCTATATACAATTCATATTGAATTTTATTCGAACTTAAATCTAAAATAATTCCAAATAATGAGATACATTACGTCAAAGATATTTCGCAATAATTCGGGATGCAATTATCCCAGTTGCCTGGCAGTTGCCCACCTCCCATCTTCCATCTCCCATCTTCCATCTTCCATCTCCTAGCAATCGGCACTCGCCCACCTTTATCTGTGCGTCTTTCATTGGTTCAGTTAAAAATACTCTCGAAAATGAATAGAACATAAATAACGGGAGGAGCGAAGCTGTAGCGCCAGGCGGATGACTCCCTCAAGCAACAACAACAGCTCTCTGCGTATATGTGTGTAAGTGTGTGTGTGTGTGTGTGTGTGTGTGTGTAAGTGTGTGTAAGTGGCGTACGTAAGAAAACGTTGCTGTCTCTGTAAATAAGGCATAAGAATTGGGTTAAAAGTTTATAGAGCAATGCAGAGATTTCAATGCAAGCTCTACACACTTGTGTGTGTGTGTGTGTGCGTGTGTGTGTGTGTGCGTGTTTTCATATCAGCTGCCTCAAGTGGTTGGTTACATGGTCGCCGCCGCATGGTCGAAGGCTGCGCCATTTTCGATGGCACATGGCAAAAGGCGTTGCGCCAACAAATTCGATGAAACGTCAACGTACGTTGGATCAGTATTGACGCAGGCTGTGACTGTGAGGGGCAGTGTGCAGGTGGGTGGAGAGGGGGTGTGGGTAGGGTGCTGCCCAAAATCAAAGTGCCAGACACAAAGAAAAAACTAAAAAAAAAAAAAGCTAACCCAGTTAACGGTCGCAATGCATTCAAAGGCAAACAAAAGTTAAACAAGAAGAAGCAGTAGTAGCCCACACCACCCACCCACCACCCACTCACCAGCCAGTTAAATGCCTCGATTAGGCGCAGTCAGCGCCGCAGATGCCTTATCAGTGGGTGGTTGCCCGGAGTGTGAGAGGGGGTGGGGAGGAATAGAAAACGCAAGTGGGGGAAATGGTTAGAAGCACAGCAAGTACGCGGGCGCAGCAGCAGGGACATGCACACACAGAAGAGCCAAAGCCAAAGCCAAACAGAAAATAAAACAGCAACAACAACAACGAAACGAACGAACGAGCGAACGAACGAACGAACGAACGAACGAGCGAGCGAGCGAGCGAACAAATGAACGAACGAACGAGCGAGCGAGCGAGCGAGTGAGCGAACCAAACTGAGGAAAATAATAATAACGTGCAAATGAAAAGCTAAGCGAACGTCATGGTGCGAGGAGCGTGCAGCGGGGTTGGCTTGGCGCGGCGTCGTCGTCGCACTGGGTCAAAGACCTGTAGGAGGTCGTTTCAGCCGTTGCAGTGGCAATAGGCAACATACAATACCACGGCGATGGCGACGACGGCGGCAGATAGCAAGCACACACACACACACACAACATAAACTATATAAAAGCACACACGCACACAGACGCAGACGCAGCTGCAGCGGCGTGCACTGTTGAATAATATAAGCTAACGACGACGACGTCAGCAGCGCTGCATGTGCAACTGTACGATGGAGTGAGAGAGAGAGACAGAGAGAGAGAGAGAGAGTGTGAGCGAGTCTAACATCTACAGACAGCAAAGAGCAAAGAGCGCACGCCAGCAAGAGAGCGCTTAGAAAAAGCTTCGCTGCACTGATGACGTTGGCGACTGCAGCGGCAGCGGCAGCGGCTGCGGCGGCGACTGCGGCGACGACTGCGGCTGCGGCTGCGGCTGCTGCTCCAACGACCCAGCGACCGAGCGAACGAAAATGAAATCGAAAACAAGAGTGAAATGCACTGCGCCATATTGGTAGATTCTAGTGTGATTGTGTGCGTGTGTGTGTGTGTGTGTGTGTGAGTTACATATGTTAAGGAGCTGCAATGCAATTATGATTGTTTATAATAATGTTAGGCCACATGTTCCATAAACCACATTCCACACACACACACGCACACACATGTGCATTTTCTATTTTTCATATTTCGTTTCCTTTTTCTCTTTGCAGACATGCCAGGCAGAGGAACTGCATATTGCAAGCAATCGTCGTTTGGCAGGATCACACAAAACAGGTGAGTGATCGTAGTAGCGGGTGGCAGGAAGGAGGGCATCGGTTGAGAGGATGTATAAAGTTGCCAGAGCTGCCTTATGCAATGCGCTTATGCAACGCTCTGGCAACACTTAACGAATAACACCCACAGCCAGCATGTGCACATGTATGTGTGTGTATGCGTGTATTTAGGCACATGTATTTACTGCTCAATCTTGCCCGTCGTCCAAGTGCTCCTCCAGGTGTATGGCAGGCACTCTACGCTCCTCTCCAATGCACAAGTGCACTTGAATTCTTGCCTAGGATCAAATCTTCTATACATGCAAAAAAAAAAAAAACTAACTAGCTGAATCCACGCGTATTTGTGGATTCTGTTGGCATTCCACCTGTTTCCAGAGTTTTCGTCGTGGCTTTCTTTTTTGTCTAGCTGCCAGCTATAATTATTATGTCATTTCGTAATTGCTTTTCGTTGATTTTTTTATATAGTTTCTTTATGGGCATCAAACTTGTTGTTGGCCTGACTTTTAGACGGAATTTGACATATACGAAATGATATTAAAGAAAAAAGAAGTTTTTAGATATCTTGAAAGGCAAAAAATTCGTTCGTACAAGAATCTATTAGCTTCTTATATGATATAGTTGTCCGATCCATCTGTACCTGTTATCTAGATCGTTTGAACAATTCCCAAAGAAATATACCTCGTGACTCCTTCGAGCAACTTCTCAACCATTTGGGGTCTGCCCATCTAAATACTTCCACATTCTTGGGAGCCCCCGTTAAGCTCGCCCCGCATTATGCGTTGACCCAATCAATATGTCGCCATGATTCTACTGTATTCGCAATAAAATATTAAAGTTAGCTAAATTGTTGTTTGATTGGGCAATCGTTTACATTTTCCCAGGAATTTGACAGTAATTGCGAACGATTTGTGAGTAGAAACTCGAAGGAAGCAACAAATAGTTAGGCCTGGCCTAGATTTTCGTTGAGACAAGAAATCGAAATTATATCCCATTCTATTCGGTGTTGAGCTTAATTGTGGAAGAGAAGAATGAAAGATTTAGGAATTGTCGAAAATCGGTGCCTAAAGTCCGATCTCTTTGAAATCTTACTTAAAATTATAGACAAAGCGCAAGGTTCTTAAGCAATGCTTTTTTTTTTAGCCTTATCGCAGATATATTAACTTTTATATATATTCCGTATTTATATATATATTTTACCATAATCTACAGGCCAAGTGTAAAGTATTTAGCTCTTTAAATCTACGAGTTTCGCTTAAAAAAAAAAACATTTCCTAAAATCGATATTTATCGCTATTTTTGACAATTAAAGGAAATATTGCAGTGATATGATTAAGATACTTCCATATATATACTTCATATTATAGGTACCTAGATCATCTGGATCTGAAGCTGAAGCGGCTCAGCTTTTCGTCATGTTATCGTTTATCGTTTATCGTTTATCGATTAATTAGCTTATGGCTAAGTTCAACTAACCCATATATCATAAATTGATCTCAACTGATCTCTAACCTTAGAGCTTGGGCATGGGGCATGTCAAAGATTATGCCAAACCCCCCTCCCGCCCCCTGCACTCTCGGCCCAACAACAGTTTTTTTTTTGTTTTTTTGTTTATGTGCCACAAGCTGCAAAAGTTTTCCGCTTTTCACGTTCAACGACGACGATCGCCGAGTTGTCGCTGTCTTTATGTTGTTGTTGTTGTTGTTGTTTTCCTTGTTGGCTTCATTTGCGCAACATTTGCCAAGCGCTGCGCGTCGTGTAGGGGGGGGGGGGGGGGTGCGGTGTGCGGTGTGGCACGCTGCATAACCAGTGTGGCCGGGGTGTCGGTGTCGGTGTCGGCCATCATATGATTTGCAATTTCCATTGCATTGGGTGGAAGGGGAGTGGGAAGGGGAGGGGGGTGGGGTGTTGGGGTTACGTAAGCTAAAGTTAATGCCACATAATCATGGCTGAAGTTGCAACAAGCAATGGGAAATGGGGAAATGTTGCAGCGTGTGGCAGCGGCAACCATGACACGCCATCTTGTTGCAACAACAGTTTTTCCTGCCACTTTCTCTCTCGCTCTCGCTCTCTCTCCCGCTCTCGCTCTCGCTCTCTTTTGTGCGATGAAGTAATCGACTGCCCCAGCGCCCGAGCAGCGCCTAGCCCGCCACCTCCTCACGCCCACATTTTAACACGACCGCCCCCCACCGCCCCACCCCCTTTAGCTAACCGCTGCAACACGCAACGGGGCAAGTTGATCGTCGCGTTTGCAGTTTTTTAACGGTGACTTAATTTTTCATTTTTTTTTTTTCACTCTGCTTTTTGCCATTTTGCTTTCATGGAAAACTGGTTTCGGTTTTTCTTCTGCTTGTTTTTTTTTTTTTTTATATATTTGCAACTGCAGCTGCTTTTTTTTTTTTTGTTGAACGAGCCTATCTTTTGCCTAACGATCGCCACGTTTCGATTTTCTTTTTTGTTTTTTTTTTTTTTTTTTGGTGTGGCTCGCAAGTTACGTCGGCTCCAGCTGTTGGAAGGGGGTGACAGCTGGCCGGGTGGGACGTACGCCTGCTGGCTTCAAAGGAGGCGGCGCAGCTGAAGCCCTAGACCTCCGTTAGATGTGGGTTGGCCAAAATGAAGAAGAAAAAAGCACACACACATAACCTGAGACATGAGCGTGAAAGTTGTCTCAGAGACGAGAAAAAAGACTCACATAACTGTTAAATGATTGAAAGCTGCAAATCCATCTCCATCTCCATCTTCTCATAAGCTATATAAATACCTAATATATATTCTTGGTCAGCATCAAGCGCCGAGTCGATTCTACGTCCGTCCATATGCACAAGTCCATTTGCTGACGGACTGATTGATTGACTGTCAAATGGATTGGAGATTGATTAAGTGACTTATTGTCGGGCGGACTGTTGGACTGATTGATTGACTCACTAATTGACTTATTCACTGATGAAATAATTAACTGACGGACTGATTGATTGACTGTCAAGTGGATTGATTGATTGACTTATTATCGGGCAGACTGATTGAATGATAAATTGAATGAATGCATCACTGACAAGTTGATCGATTAACTGTATGACTAATGAACTGACAGATGAACTGATTAGACTGATTGATTGTCTGTTTTATTAACTGATTGATTGAGTACACCACTGACTGATTGACTGTCTGCCTGTCTGATTGAATGAGTGAATCACGGACTGACTGACTGACCGAGTGACCGGCTGACTGCCTAAATGATTCACTGATTGATTGATTGACTCACTGATGTACTGATCATTTTCACTGCACAGCCGACTGATCCAACAGACTAATTAACTTTCTGACAGATCGATTGTAGACAGATTGATCGGCTGATTGACCTGCGACTCTGTCATTTGATGCAGGGTAGGCTTGTAGGCAGGCTTGTGAACCATTTATAAAAGCTGCCTTCTGCACTTAGTTCAATTCAATATCAGGTCCTAACAGATTGACTGATTGATTAACTGATTGACATATATGTGTATCTGCACACTCAACTGAACAATCACTAGTTCTGCGGCAGTTTTTCGGCTGCCACCCATGGCCCCCAATCGCTGCAACGTGCAACGTGCAACATGCAACGTGCAACGTGCAAGTTTAATGCATTTGTCCATTGGCCTGGCTCGCCCCCTGCATGTCTCTCTCTCTCTCTCTCTCTCTCTGTCTGTCTCCGTCCTCTGGCTCTGTTTGCATCTCCAACTGTGTCTGTCTGCCTCCTGTTGCATCTTTGGCCTGTTGCACTTCCTGCTTTGGCTTGCAACCGCTTGCAATTTGATCGCCAGCGCAATAGAGCAACCAGCCAACCCCCCTCTCGCTGCACACCTTTGGTGCAGCGGCAACATTGCCTGCTAACACCATTTTCCTTTTGCTGCTGTCATAGTTGTTGTTGCTGTTGTTGTTGTTGCTGGTTGTTACGTGAAAAACGAAAGTAAAACTCGCAACAGCTAACACGACGACTTTGGTGCAACATCGCAATGTTGCTGCTGCTGCAGTTGTTGCTGCATTTGTTGTTGTTGTTGGCATTGTTAGTTAGTTTGCCATTTTTCTCATTTTCATTACGCTGTCTGATCGAATCAGTGAATGGGCAAAAATTAAAAAAAAAAAAAAAAAAGAAAAAGAAACGGGCTTTTCCAGGCAGCAAAATAAAATGCGAGAAAAACTGGAATGTGGCACACGGTCTGGCTTTGTGGAGGTAAAGATCGACGTTGTCATCGTTGTTGTTGTTGCTGCTGTTGTTGTTGCTGCTGTTGTTGCTGTTGCAGTTGCTGCCCACCGCTTGGCTGTTATGTCATACAAGGAAGCGAATTGGCAACGCGACGACGGCCAACAGCAACAGCAACAGCAACAGCAACAGCAGCAACTGCAACAACAGCAACTGCAACAACAGCAACATTAACATTGTTGCAATCATTTGGACTTGGATGTGGCAGCAGTTGTTGCTGCTGCTGTTTGCCAGCTTCTAACGTGGGCTAAAACTGGCTGCATTTGCCGTTGCCGCCTTGGACAAGTTTTTCCTTACAACAACTGCACAAATTGTTGCCTGAACAACTGCAGTTGCCTCCGCTGTTGCAGTTGCTGTTGCTTTTTAGAGTTCGTGATGCGGTTTTTTCACTTTTCATTGGACGTTTTTCTAGGTTTCCTGCTGCTTTTGGCGTTACTGGGTAAATGTTACATAATTGCGCACAATTTGCGCTGTTTCTTTTTTTTTTTTTTTGTTATAGACAGCTTTTTGTCCCGCAAATACACTGAGCCACGCCTCCGTCAAGTCAGTGAACTTTATCGGTGAATTGAGATCAGAATGTTGCGAGGCGCATCAATAGATCGCGACACACACACACACACACACACACACACACACGCGTGACTGGCCCTGGCCCTGCCCAGCTGCGACTTTGACTTGGGAAAGTTCCTTAAATACTTCTCCCTGCTGCGGACTCGACTTTTTCGACTTTTTCGGATCTTTGTTGTTTGTTTTTATCCGTTTTCTTTTCAGCTTTTTATACGTTTTGCTTTCCTCTCGGACTTCCTTCTCAAGTTCTTGCCCTACTTTTGCTTCTCACTTCCTTATGTTTCTCTCTTGCCTTTTTGCCTTTGCTCGTTGTTTCTGTTTCTATGCCTTCTCTATACCTTCTCCCTTTTGTCTGCTTTAACTTCTTTTCATTTGTTGCTGCTCTCTTCTGCTTTTTCACTTAATTTTTCTGCAATGTTCCTTGCCTTTCGCGTCTGCTTGTTCTTCTCTTCCGGTTTCTCTCTGTTCTCACGCTACTCTTTGACCTTAGGCACTTCTCATTATCCTTTTCTTAAGTTTGCTTCTTTCTTCCGTTTTTTAAAGTTGTCTCACTCTTTTCGCTTATCTCGTTTGCTTCTCTTGCTTCACCACTGCTTCTTCCTTGCCTTTGTCGCTTACGTCACATATATCGCTTCTCTCTTACTTCTGCAGATGCGCTTGCGTCTGTCGCTACTCTTCCCTCTTTTGCTTCTTTCATCTGTGTAGACACTTTCGCTTCCCACTTGCGCCTGACTTGACCCTGTTGTCGCTTCTCTCGTCTGTCCTTTGCTTCTTTGTTGCTGTCGCTTCTCTCTTTCTCTGTTGCTTTTGCTTTTGCACGTCTGATCTGTCGCCGATCTTCTCTCCGCGCCTTCTTTCAACTCGCTCGCTTCTCGCTATTGTCCATACAACTTCTCCCTTTTTAGGCTTCTCTAATGATTATCCCGCCTCTCTGTCGCTGCTCGCCGCTTTTCTCGCTTTGCATTTAATGGCAAAAAGCAATTAAAATGTCAAAAGCGTGCACAAAAGGAGAAAGTGAAAAAAGTGCAAATTTTGTGCGGCACAAAGGTTTTAGTTTTATTTTATTTCTGTTTTTCTTTTTGCTATTTATTTATATACTATTTTTTTGTTTTGTTTTTTTGCTTTGCATTTGCACTTTAACAATAACAAAATTTTTAAAATGCGAGGCACAGGCGACGCGAGTTGCTCTGAATGAAGGGAGTGTGCGAGAGAGAGAGAGAGAGAGAGAGAAAGAGAGAAAGAGAGAGAGGGGTGCGTGTGTGTTTGATAGTTGCCTTTGAACTTGCCAAAAAGCAGCGCCAAATGACGGGGCGTATGCGTAATATTCTCTACGAACGCTGGCAGCTGCTGTCAAAGCCAAATGCAAAGCAACAATGAAGTGTAACAACAACAGCAACAACAACAGCAACAACAATAGCATAAGTAATAGTAATTGTAATAGCAACAATAATCATAATAAACAATTGAATAACTTTCACTTGGCGCTTGAATTCAACGCACGACGCAATTCAAACGACAATCATCAGGCGTGTGTGTGTGTGTGTCTGTGTAGGTGTGTGTGTGTGTGTGTGTGTGTGTGTGTGTGGGTGGTTGAGTTTTGCACGCCCCTGCACATTGACAGACCTCGTTACAGGGGCAAAAATAAATAAAATACAGAGAAAAAATAAATATAATCAACAAGAAATAAATACAATTTTTTTTTTTTGTTTGCCTTTGCGCAAATTCAAATGCCAAACGCATGGACACAGCAGTCATGCGGGAGAGAGGGAGAGAGCGAGAGAGAAATAGCTTAAGAGAGAGAGAGAGAGAGAGAGAAAATATATATTAGAGATCAGGGAGAAACTTCGAGCCTAAACAAATATTTACCAACAAAACGAACTGGATGATTTAATAAAGAACACACTTAAATGTTCGACGATAGAATACCCTGTAAAGTATTGGGCGTTCAAATGTTGTTCTTGTTGCCAATAAGCAGCTGAAATAGTTATAAACTATTAACCTAGCAGACTTGCAATTTGAAATACATATTCTGAAATGAAACGAAACATTCGCTTGAAGCCAGAATCAACTATCGACTGTCTGAATGATTCGGGTGCATTTCAAAATATTCTATCATTCGTAATGCGTTGAATGCATTTGAAAATATTGAATTATTTGCAATTTAAGGCAATTAAGGCATATTCATGAATCTATTTATAATCTTTCGTTACTTTTCTCAAATCTCAAACCAATTTGCAATCATTTGAATCATTTGGAACTGATAGAAACTATTCGAATCATTTGCATGACATATGTGAAACATTCCTTCTCTCAATTTCATTTGCAACATTTGGAATTAATAGAAACTATTCGAACCATTTGTTTCACAAATATGTATCAGGCGCAACATTTGCTTTAAGTGAACGACAATAGTGCATTTGCTGGAATATTGAATCAGACGAGTAACTTGTGTTGCAAACGAGTACTTCAAATGATTTATGAGTATTCGAATGAGTCGAATGCGCTTGCAAACATATATAAATGTTTTTGAGCCTGTTGAGCAAATGAGCGAATGTTGCCACAAGCGAACACAAAACTCGCAAGCTGCCTTTGCCTGCCCATTGCTCGACGTCCTTTCATTTAGTCAATGCCATTTTCGGTTGCTTTGGCGTGTGGCACAGTTTATGTGGCTCCGCATAGTCATAACAATTCGTTTGGCTGCCGTGCGGCAGGGCCGCGTTGTATGCAACGCTTTCGCCTCAGCTATTGCCCACCTATCAATGTCCTTGGATTCGCCGTCGCGCTGTGCAGCGGTACATTGAACTTTGTATGCACGTTGCCTTGGAAATGGCTGCACACACACACACACACACACACACACGCACACACTGTGAGGCAGCTCCTGCGCAGTACGTGCCACGGACAATGTGCGGCTACGTGCGGCAGGTCAGTGCGGGCAAAAAGCTTTGCAGCTGCCACAGCTGCTCCTGACCTACCGCCAGCGTTTTAGCTGTGTGTCCTCGTCCTGCGGCGCTGCAAAGTGTGCACACCCCTGCACGCCCGCCCGTCTCCTGCCACATCAAATGTCTCGCTGTCTGTGTGTGTGTGTGTGTGTGTGTGTGTTTTGTGCCCAAGTGCAAGTTCAATCTATGAATTTGAACGGATTCTGTGCGCGGCCCCGAACTCGGTCCGTACCAGCAGCCGTTCTCTCGCTCTCTCCCTCTGTTGTCCTTGCCAAAATGCAAAGTTCACAAACCAGCAACAACAACATATACAACAGATTTGCGCACCCAGACCCCCCTCCCTCCCTGCCATTTGCTTCTAGCCCCTCGCAGCCCCACTACAAATTGCACTCCATGCAGCATGTGCATCAACGTGCAACCTGCATATTTACTCCCGAGAATTTTCATTTCTATCTCAACAATTCCAATTTTCATTTGATTTTTGTGGCCTATTTCTTTTTTCATATTTCATTTTTTTGTTGTTTTATCGATCTATAAACAGAAATAGGTCTCGGTTTCAAAATTGATATCATGTGATAGCTGCGCTATGTATCGTATGGACCTTCAATATGTGGGCTTACAGTTGTCTATAGTTCGTGCAAATTTGTATAAATATGGCTTACACATTATTCATAAGCATTCGGGGAATTTGTATAGGCAGTTTCTGGAGCGCTTCGTTACACGTCTCCTATATATCTCGTATTATGCTCAAAAGCAATGTCTCTTAATCGATATATATCGATCATTTGTGTGAAACAGGGAATCGTTTCCAGAAAATGAAACCTAATTAATCTGTATTTACTTATTAAGCGACTGATTGCCAATTTTTGTATGCCCAGCTCTAATATTTTTCGAGCTCTGCTTCAGAAATAATGTCTCTTAATCGATATTTATCGATAATTTGAAGGAAATGCAAATCTCGAAAATGAAATTATTCAAATCTGCTTATGCTGAATGCGAGAGCCAAGTTTGGTGCGCCTGGCTTTTATATTTCTCCGAATTACACTTTAGAAACAATGTCTCTTAATCGATATTTATCGATAATTTGTTAATGGCAGCAGATATCGCAAACTAAAACTTATAGAATATGCTGCATATGGCGCTGGAGAAAATACATATCAAATTTTTGGGTCTAAATGGACATGTCCAGATCAATTCAGTTTGTCGGCCTGAATGTTGAATTTCAACTGATCTAAAAGCCCATTTACCCATGACAAAAGTGTGTACCTATGAGCGTATCAGGCAGTGTGACCTCATAGAAAAGGAAAATAAAAAGCTGAGAAACATTTTCTTAGAAACGCGCACAGTTTATATTTGTCGCTTGGTCGCTCGCTTTGATAACTGTTTCGCATTACATTCTTAACATAAATATCAATTTCCCACTGTCAGACGGATCGATCAACAGTCAACGGCTACAACAACAACAACAACAACTAGCGACAACAACAACAAGAACAACTCGTTCTAAAATTCTCTGAGTCTGCGTCTTTAGAACGTCCGGTGTCTGCGGCTGTGCGATTCGATGTTAAGTTCAATGTTGAAATTAGCATAAAATACCGTTAATTGCATTAGCATTAGTCTGGCCCGCAACGTCAACGTGCCCCCTCTCCCTCCCCGCTTAGGCCACCCTCCTTCTAGTCAACGCTAAATCGTCTGTTGCACGCGCGTAGTCGCCTCTCCCACGATCGCCGCTCGATCACCGACATTCAATTGCAGCTTGTTTATAAATGTTTTTTATATATGTTTTCTTATTTTTTTTTTTTTTATTTATTTAGTTTTTATGGCGCATTCTTGGCGCATATGTCACAGCGGCAGCACTCGTAGCAGTTATCCTTGAGTATTGCGCATACGCGACGTTGGTCGCTGGCTAAATCCATTGCGGGGCCGCGTTTAACTATTGCCAATTGCCGTTCGACGATGATCGTATAATTGTTTTTGATCGTAAATTATCGACGATCGCTGCAGCAGCAGCAACTATTGTCTATACCCTGTAATCGCTCGAAAGTAGCTTGAAATGAGTTATGATAACGCGCACTCACGAGCTGCATCAAAGATTATCAAACTATCGACCAAGTGTAAACCCTCGCAGACAGTTTTATATTCCATTTGTATCTTTATCTATCTTCAAAACCCTTAAACATATACCAATTTTCCGATATCTCCTATCTCAGCTTATCGATAAATATCGTTAGTCAGACTTAACTCTAAGATCTTAAGAGCCAGCTGAAATAACCTTCATAGAGATAGATTCTTTGGTACATGCAACCTACAAATTTTACAACGATCGGACTATAAGCACCGAAGTAAATTAAGAATGCATTTCTTATACATCATAAAGGAAAGAGAAAGCACAGTGTATATAAAAGAAAGCTAGATTCATTGTTAGGGCAGCTTTTCGTCGAGTTTCAAGTATCTCCTCGTCCTATCTCCTGTCTCTTTAGCCTACAGGGTAACCTGCCAGTCGAGCAATCGTCATGAGCGTATTTCTTGCTAACTGTTATTTTGTTATGATTGGGTTTTACATCTAAAAATCTATAAATTCTGGAATGAGAGCATGGCCGCTTCCGGAATGAATGCGATAATATATTTTTTTGAACAAATAATACACAATAAAAGTGCATTAAGCTAGCTTAAACATAGATAAAGATATAGATATAGATATAGATATAGATATAGATATAGATATAGATATAGATATAGATATAGATAATAGATATAGATATAGATATAGATATTAGATATAGATATAGATATAGATATTATATAGATATAGATATAGATATAGATATAGATATAGATATAGATATCGATATAGATATAGATATAGATATAGATATAGATATAGATATAGATATAGTCTAGATATAGATATAGATATAGATATAGATATAGATATAGATATAGATATAGATATAGATATAGATATAGATATAGATATAGATATAGATATAGATATAGATATAGATATAGATATAGATATAGATATAGATATAGATATAGATATAGATATAGATATAGCTATAGATATAGATATAGATATAGATATAGATATAGATATAGATATAGATATAGATATAGATATAGATATAGATATAGATCTAGATATAGATATAGATATAGATATAGATATAGATATAGATATAGATATAGATATAGATATAGATATAGATATAGATATAGATATAGATATAGATATAGATATAGATATAGATATAGATATAGATATAGATATAGATATAGATATAGATATAGATATATATATAGATATAGATATAGATATAGATATAGATATAGATATAGATATAGATATAGATATAGATATAGATATAGATATAGATATAGATATAGATATAGATATAGATATAGATATAGATATAGATATAGATATAGATATAGATATAGATATAGATATAGATATAGATATAGATATAGATATAGATATAGATATAGATATAGATATAGATATAGATATAGATATAGATATAGATATAGATATAGATATAGATATAGATATAGATATAGATATAGATATAGATATAGATATAGATATAGATATAGATATAGATATAGATATAGATATAGATATAGATATAGATATAGATATAGATATAGATATAGATATAGATATAGATATAGATATAGATATAGATATAGATATAGATATAGATATAGATATAGATATAGATATAGATATAGATATAGATATAGATATAGATATAGATATAGATATAGATATAGATATAGATATAGATATAGATATAGATATAGATATAGATATAGATATAGATATAGATATAGATATAGATATAGATATAGATATAGATATAGATAGATAGATAGATAGATATAGAAGAAACAAGTCGAATTTTTTGCTTCGTACACCCCGTCTATCTATCTATACAAACGTGGAAACGGCAACAGATCCGATATTCATTTTGACTATAATGAGTGAGTGTGTATTATTCGCATTATCGTGTCAACTATGTAGTTTTGTGGGCCAATTTTGACACTTGATTAGTATCTATGTGAGCGCTATATACTCTATATGTATATACTTATATAGTATATATGAGTCGGAATATGGAGCGCAGAGTAAAACAAAGGATCTTTAGTTAGATCACATAGCAAGTGTGTTTGTTTGTTTGTTTGTTTGCCACAGCTCGTTGTTCTTTAAGCTGAAAGAAAGACAAATAAAGTGAGAGTAAGAGCGAGGGAGAAGGAAGGATAGATTGCGCATTAGAGTCAGACAGAGAGAGAGAGAGAGCGAGAGTGAGAGTGAGAGAGGAAGCGGGAGCGGCAGAGAGGGGCAAGCATATGCGTAAAATACTTTGACCTAGATTTCAAATGGTTTCTTATATTTTTTATTTATTTACTTATTTTTTTGTTTTTTTTTTGGTATTTCGGTATCTCTCTTGTGAAAAATATAATATGTATTTAATTTTTGGGCGGCATGCCCTACGCGGGGCATATCCGCACGCGGCCAGCGCTTGACGTAGGCGTGGCAGCGTGTAGGGCGTGCGGCGGGCGCTGCGGCCGCGAGCGTGTTTGTTGTTATTGTTGTTGTTGTTGTTGTTGCTTTATGCCGGGTGCGTGGAATATGAACAAATACACAAAAGCAGACGGCGCAAGAGCTAGCGAGAAAGAGAGCGAGAGAAAGAGAGAGTGTGAGTGAGAGCGAGAGCGAGAGCGAGAGCGAGAGATTGAGGCAAACAAATTGTTAACAAAAAGAATTCTGTTTAAAATTTTGTTGGCTTTTTAGCAGCCGAAGAAAGCCAAAGAAGAAAGCAGAAAACAACTGAGCATGTTCCAGTAGAGAAAGTGACCGACTAATCGCATACCCTGTACTTAAATACTTAGAAAGGCAGGCCCAAACAGAGCTCGACTAGCAGATGCTCTCTAGAGGCGAGCGCACGACTAGAGGCAAGAAGTATGCTACAATTGACGACTAAGCAATACCCTGTAAACAAGTATGCATGCGCCAGATGAGTATATGCTGGACAAACAAATACTCGACAGCCAGTTCTTAAGTAATCCAAGCTTGTATTTCATTTGCTTTATGTACAAGTAAACGAGCTACAGATACCCTGTAAGCAAATCGATTGCCTGTAAATGATGTAGAAGGAATAACTTGCAATATGCAATATATAGGAATATGCTGTTGGAACAGTTGAGTCTGCTTACTTTTCCAATAACTACAGGGTATTTTCTTTGCGATCAGATAGTCAGACAGTTGGGATATGCATAAGTACATTTAGCCATATGACAGAGGAACGGTCGAGCCTGTTTTTCCCTCTCATAATTCCAGGGTATTCCAAAAGAAAAAAAAAACTTGAACTCGATGACTGCCGATAAGATAAATACTTACCAAAAAAAAAAAAAAAAAAATTAGAAAAAGTCGAAAAAGAAGAAAATCTAAATAGAAAATAGAATAACAAAAACAACAACAACAACAACAAATTCTTTTCCTCTATTTCGAAACGTTGACGATGACGACGGCGACCTACTTGTTGGATGTGTGGGCGTGCCATGGCGACCGGGGGCGGCCCACCATAGAAGGGGGAATGCTCTGGTGAGGGGAACAGCAGTGAGGGGGGGTGTGCGAGCGGGCTGTTCGCATTGGGATACACTCGCGGGGTATACGTATGTTGGGGTAGTTGTTTGTGCTTGCGACTCAGCTGTTGTTGTTGTTGTTGCTGCTGTTGTTGTTGTTGTTGTACATTGTTCGAATATGATTGTAAACAAAAATAAACCTTCAACTTGATACGCGTCCAGGGATGTGTTGAAGGTGCACACACACACACACACACACACACACACGGACAGATAACACGCATAGTTTATGGCGATCGCCGGCTGTTGGGCTAGCGGGAGGGTTGGGGGCGGGCGGTGTCTGCTCCTTAAACACTGCGTTAATCGTTTCGGTACATTTATGCTTACCTTTTGATAATTATTACTGCCCATTGTTTATCTCTCTTTTTGTACTTTCTTTGCCGTGTCGTCCCTCTCTCTCGCTCTCGCTCTCTCTCTCTCGCTCTGCCTCACTCTCTGGTTCTTTGAGCGTGCATGTGTGTGTGTGTGTGTGTGTGTGTGTGAATATAGGTCACTAGCAAACATAAATAACGCCCTACACATGTGCCACAAGCTCATACACTGCACAAAATTTACCCGGCTAAACTAGCTGCAAATATATATAAAAATATAACATATACTCCTTTATAAGCTTTTATAGATCTTTAAGGACTCAATATGCATACACATACATATATATATATATATGCTATTTAAATGTCATTCAAAATTGACAATTATATTTGCTTTCGTTACTCTCAAACATTTTAAGCCCATCTATTCCCTAAAACATCTGGCTTGGTTCTGCTTCAGACTATATCATATAGTATCTATATAATAAAACACTTGATGCGTTTTTGCGGTACATTTACAGTTCAATGTATTAAAAGTTATTATTGCTCATAATAATCAGCAGTCGTTCCTTTATAGTTTTCCACCTTCTAATTGCCTTTGTACCCAACAGAACTCGGGAACTGTCCGAGCAAATGTCGGCAAATTTCGTATGTGGCATACACGTGCAGAAAACAGCCTCAATATATTGGAATATTCAGATCTACCCAGCCCTAGGGAATCTACATATATTAATGATATATGTTATATAATTATTATTGCATTTATATTTTGGCATTAAGCTATGTTTATAGTTAATTATGTGATTAGGTTTTGATCAGATCGATGATACTTTATTTCTGCCTTAACATATGTATTGGGGTTATTTCTCTCAGTGTAGGCAAGTGGCTTGCATATCGTTTGAGGTGTTTTTCGTTGCTTTTGTGATAAGTCGATCTATTCAAGAGTCGCATACAGTGCCGCACACCTTTCTGACATTAGCTGCCAGTTGCCCACCCACGCACACACACACACACACACACACACACACACAGTGACAATTTCAAGTTCTTGGCCCAGCGCCCGTCGCCTGTCAATGCTGATGAGATGAGTTGAGATGAAGATGATGTTCGCCGCTTGGACAGCAGACGGGGTGCGGGGCCCAACTGATCTGTACAGAATGCACATTGTTGTTGTTGCTGTTGTTGTTGTTGTAGCTCCTGCCACTAGCTGCTGTCATTTAGTGTGCCGACTGTCGACGCAACTGTCAAAATTGACCTAAAAAAAAAATGAAGAAAAGCCAAACGAGAATTCGAATTCGAATTTGGAAAAGCGCAACAGCAGAAACAACTACAACAAGAAGAGCGAGAACCCGAGCATAGGGTAACTTGATAGCTGTCAGCTCTACCTAAGAACCCCAGCCGTTACCCCTGCCCCAGCCCCAGCCCCAGCCCCAGTCCCTCTCCGAACTGGAAATCGGAGATAAGAATATGGAACAGCTCGCAGCTAAAATGGTCACCCAAATTCGAAGCGTAACAAATATTTCCCAGCCCAGATAGAATATCCAACAACAAAAAAAAGAGATCTTATGCAATGATCGAGCATATGGACTAGAGGCTGCTTGATATATATACATATCGGGTTATATAGATTACAGATCGGAGTCAATAAACAAATGTCAAATCCATATTTCTACCGGAAGATATTAATCTTGGCTAAAGGCTAACATATATGTTGACTATATTATTATATTTATTTTGTTTATTTCAAGTAATTAATTAATAATTAATTCTCTTTCAATTGCAGTTCATAGAGGGAATGACGCAGGCATTTCTTTTGCAGCGTTGGACTTTCGTTTTATAAGGTCAGTAAAGTTACGAAAATAAATCAAATTTTGGATATGTCTAATACGCCTATTATTATTATATTATTTACATATATTTTATTATTATTTACATATATTTTATTACAATTTAAACGTTTTTTTTAAGTAAGTTGTGGATATATATATAATTTAATATATATATATATATGGATTCCCAACCAAGCTCGCTAGCTCTTCCAGTTCCTGAGATCAATGGGGAAATAATATCATATTTGTGTGCTCAGGCAGAGGAAAGCCATAAAGTATATATATATTCGTGATAAACAACCTCGACTCTCTAAATGTCCAATATATATGTATTTTTTATACAAAGCGGAAACTTGGCATACTATTTCGATATTAAGGCTCATTTTTAGCGATAAATATCGATTCAGTGATAAGATTTCTTATTCATTGTTCGGGCATTATATCGATTATATAGATATGGACATGATTTCTTACGCCTAGCTCGAGTATTATATCGATAGTGAGAACGATTATATCGTTTCGACTTCAATATATATCGATTATATCGATAACATGGCTTCTTACGCTTGGCTCAAAGGAATATATCGATTATATCGAGAAATATATCGATAGGGACATGATTTCCTACGCATCTATCGAGGACTAACATCGATTATTTTGACATGTTATGGGAGCTAGAGACGCCTAACTTGATATGTGGGCTCTTGTGTGGCTATACGATGTTATAAATATTATAAAGCTTTGTTTTAAATATCTCTGACCATTTCGCCGAAAATATCTTTTCGGATTGATCGATAATTTCTCTATTTAACTAAATGTGAAAACAAGGCATAGAAATTTTTGCTGTAATTAGCTAAAGTGCACTGTGTACACTGCACTTCAGATGCTTGGGCTTCACTGTACTTTGTTGTTGTTATTTTATTTGTTTTTTTCCATATACATACATGGAACCTATATATAAGCAATAATATTTATGTGTACGCTATGTGTCAGCGGCTCGTCGTACCTCTATGTGTACAAATATCTATGACCCAGAAATATTACGCGAATGCCTCACAAAAACAAAAATAATAACAACTGCAATAACAACAACAACAGCAGCAGCAGCAGCAACAACAACAATCATCAAGTGTCAGCATTTTGCACTTTACCACAAAATTCGCAAACACTTTGCGACTCCCTCTCGCTCCCTCTCTCTTTCTCACTCGCACTCCCTCTCACTAGCGCTGTCTCGCTCTCACTCTCGCATTCAAACTTCAGTTTGAATTTCGTTTTCGATTTGCTTATGGACTGCTGCCCGCAACCCTTGCTTAATACATTCCCCCCCCCCCCCCTCCCCGTCCACCCCTCTCCATGCGTTTCTATTCGCACTTCTGTGCTTTGATGCTTTTCCACTTGACATTCGTTAAGAGCCACAAAATGGCCCAAAAGGCAATTTTGAACGCATTTGGGCAACAACAGCAACAACAACAACAACAGCAACAACAACAACAACAACAACAACAACAACAACAACAATGGCAAACGCGAATGTGCCGTTAAGACAGCACTCAATAGTTTTCTTGTTGTTGTTGCTGTTGTTGTTGTTGCTGTTGTTGTTTTCTACCACATTCTACAAAGCGGCGTCGCGACCTGCCTCGACACACACACAGGCACACACACACACACACACACACACACACACATATACCCCACCGCCCGTTTAGCCCGTCGGCGTCTGTCGCAATACGTGGCGTATACGTAATCTTGTTGTTTTTGCAGTCGTCGTTGTTGCTGTTGTTGTTCTGCCTTGTATTGTTGCTGTTGTTGTTGTTGCTGTTGTTGTTGCTGTTGTTGTTGCTGTTGTTGCTGTTGTTGTTGTTCAGCTGGTGCTGCTTGGGGGCTTTTTATGCAAATGGCGTTCAAGGATTTTTGTGTGAAAGTTGTTGAACCTCATGACTGGCAATTAGAGTGCAACTGCAACTTGTGCGCATTTTTATAGAGTATGCAAATATTTCTATTATCTCTCTGCCCACTCTCCATCCCCCTCGCTCAGCCGCTCTCGCTCTCCCTTTCGCTCTCATTTTATAATAGATCTAATTAGTCAAAAGCAAAAATATTTGTCAACAACCTAAAACTTTGTTAACAAATTTCGAGCTGAGCTCCAGGATAGAGCTTTTTGCCTAATTTAATTAACTATAACAAACAGATAAACGAAAGTTGAATAGTTCACAGCTAAATTTATATAAATTATATATTTTATATTTACAAATAGAGGAATATTCTTAAATATATTATTATGTCAGGAGCTCAAATGAGCTATGAAAACGAAAATAATATTAATAAATATATATATTGAAACTCAAATCGATCGATTTCGAGTAATCAGAAGCAATATCTAAACATATTTTAACATAAAATCTAAAAATAGAGAGCAAGAAATCTGTATTCATGAAGGATACATAACGAATATAGATAAAGCATATCTTTGACTATATTTGAACACAAGATCTTTAATCAAATAAAATAATATGGATTTTAGTATAAAATAATCTTTATCTATAGCTCAACATAAAATCTAGATTATATCTTTGTATAAAGAATATCTTTGTCTATATTTAAACTAGTTGATTTTCATTTAAGATGGATAAAAAATAAAGATTTTGGAACATAGATAAAGAACATTTATCTATATCTTAACAAGTAATCTACATACACATGGGATAGATAATGAATTCAGATTTTAGAATATAGATAAGGATAAGGATATATATATTTGTCTAACATTCGAACATTCAATCATAAAATCTGTATTCACATAAGATTTACAGAAATATATGGATCTTAAATTACAGATAAGAATATCTTTATCTAAATCTTAATTCACAAAATCTATATTCACAAAATATGTATATAGTATATACAGAAATATCGAAAATTTGAATATCCAGGAATATTTATAAATACTAATTATTGTTATATTAATTCCATTACTAGAGCATATAGTCAGTAACTAAAATCTGGGTTTCTTATTTAATGTGAGGCAAAAAGAAATGTTAAAACAAAAGAAACTTAACTGAATCAGTTTCAGATTTCGAGAGCCAAAAGCGTGTTTTAAACTACTTTTCCCTGACAAATCCCAAGTTCTGAAATGCCAGTTCCTAAAGCTTATATATATATTTTTTATTCTGTGTGTTTATTTCTATTATAAAATCGAAAATAGAATCAGAAAAAAGGATATGGAAAAAGCAAATAGATGAAAATTACAAAGCGAATTCGAGTTTTGTGCAAAATATTGCGAGAAGTTTCGAATTTTTGTTGCTCATGTTGCATGTTGCATGTGTGTGTGTGTGTGTGTGTGTGTGTGTGTGTGTGTGTATCTATGACAACAAATAGGTGCCAAACAACAAGAGCATTAACAACAACACCAACAACAACAATAAGAGCCAAAAGCTGGCTCAATTGGCTTGGATCCCAGGCGACTTCTGGGCCAGCATAAAAAGACACACACACAAACAGTTACATATGTATATATATACATGTGTGTGTGTGTGCATTTCCAATATCATCCAAGGATATTTCGGCTGCACTAAGTCCACATGACCTTCCAAAGTTGGTTGACTCGCGCCCAACACAGAAAAATGCATGGAAAGAGATAGAAATACTGTGTGTGAGAGAGAGAGAGAGAGAGAGGGAGGGAGAGCGCGAGAGGAAGAGAAGTAGGTGTGATGGGGGAGGGGGGGCAGAGATGACGGCAACATTTGATTAAGCAACAGAGCACTGCAAAAGTTGACAAGTGTCGGGTCAGCGGGAGCTTTTGACGGTGCGGGTGATGTGACGTCGAGGGCAGAGCAGAGTCTATGATGCAAGCAGCGCAGCGCGAGAGAGCCATAGCTGAACGACAGCGCGAGAGCGTGTGCAGACCGAGCGCAGAGAGAGCGCCTGCAGAGCTGTGCACTTGACGAAGCCGTTAGAGCCAAGAGCAAATGGCAAATGGCAGTTAGCAAAATTGCAACTGCAGCAGCAGCAGCAGCAGCAACAACAAACAGCAGCTGCAGCAGCAGCAGCAGCAGCAGCGGTAGCAGCATTTGGGGGCCTAAAGAAAACCCCACGCGCGTTGTCGTTGTTGTCGCCGCTGCTCGGGTTCTGCTCTCGGTTTTCGGTTTCTGTTTCTGTTTTCGGTTTCTGTTTCTGTTTCGGTTCGGTTCGCTGTCGTCGCTGCAAGCGTTTGACAATTTCGCTGCCCGTCGCTGCTGGTTGCTGGGCTGCCAGTTGCACATTTCCGTTATATCCGCCAGACCGCCGTGCAGCAACAGCAGCAGCAGTCGAAGCAGCCAGCGCTTTGACCAATATTCGTACAGTGCGTGGCAGCAACAATACCAATACGAAAATCAAAAAAAAAAAAAAAACGAAATACAACAAAAAAAAAAAAAAATGAAGTTAATAACTTGAACAACTTCTACTTAAAGCACTTGTAACACTGCAACAACAACAGCAACAATTGCAACGGCAAGTCATTTTCGCATACGCTCGTTCTGCTGCTGACTGCGCAGCTGACGCCAGCGTTGGCGTTGTCGTTGTCGTTGTCGTTGACTTTGTTTTGGCTTCAAGTGCTTCAGAGCTGCAGCAGCCTCTTGCGAGCAGACCGCAGACTGCAGACTGCAGACGGCAGACGGCAGCGGCGGTAGCGCACTGACTTCAGTCGCTTTGTGGCTCGAACGCAAGTCAGCGCGCGCATGTTAACAAAAAAACAAAAACAAAAAAAATTAAATAAAATAAAATATAAGAAACAGCAAAATATATGCATATTAAAAGCTCAAACTACAGACTCCGATTTTTGTTCAAGTGTCGAGTGTGTGCAAAAGTGTTAACAATAGCAAAGCAAGTGTAATTGCGAAACAGCACGAAGAGAAACAAACGCAAAAAAAAAAAAAAACAAGGATCAAAATCACAGCAGCAGCAACAACAACAGCAGCAGTAGCAGCAGCAGCAGCAGCAGAGACAAAACGCCTACAACTATGCCTGGCCCGGCGCTGTGGTCCGGTGAGTAGCATCGGCGATCGCACCCACTCCGCACTCCGAAACATATGCGAACGCCACAAAGCTCGCTCAAATGCGCGCACGCGCACGCGCGCTCTCTCTCTCACTCTCTCTCTCTCGCTCTCTCTGGCAGTTGCATATTTCCGCATGCCATCTCGTTCAGTTAGGCAGGCATGCGTGCTTGCTGGGCTGGCGCGCTCTCTGTCTGATTTGCACGCCCGCCGACGATCCGTGTCATGGACAAGGAAAGAACCCAAAAACTTTCACTTGCGCCACAACAGCCTGTCAGCTGGCCGAGCCGCAGAGAGCGGCTCAAGCCAGAGAGACGTGTGCAGCTGTAGCTGAGAGTGCAGCAGCAGAGAGTGCAAATAAGCGGAGCTTAGGCGGCTTTAAGCTTCCTGCGTTACAAGTTACAAGCTAAAACAACAACAACAACAACAACAGCAACAACAGCAACAAGAGCAAATGCTGCAGTAGACTTGACACGTTTGCTTTGCTCGCATTTTCTTCTTGTTGTTGTCGTTGCCATTGCTCATTATAAAGTCGTAAGCCATTTTTGTATGCAAGTGTGTGTGTGTGTGTGTGTGTGTGTGTAAAGCAAAATGTCAGTGAGCAATAAGGAAATGAAATGTGCGCCAAACAATTACATATTGAATTTGTTGTTGCTGCTGTTGTGTGTTATTGTTGCTGCTAACAGCGTGCAATGTATTTGAAATCGAAAGTGCTCGAGACAATGGTCAACGAACGAACGAGCAAGCGAGAAGGCAGCATTGAAGCCAGCGTCTGGCAGGGCTGTAAAGCGCGCGTCGATAGAGGGTGTGTGTGTGTGTGTGCGAACAAATGTAAGCGACATATATTAAATCGCAAATGCACACAATATTTATTTCTTTATTTTTTTTATTATTGCTTTTATTTTGTATTTTGTGGTACACCCACCCCGCCCACTGTCTGTCCGGCAACAGCAAACGGTTCACATTTTGCAATTCATGACATTGCTGCTTCTTAATCCCGCCCGCTCCGCCGTCGACGTTGCCGTTGCGCTCCACTTGCGCAGCCGCTGGCTGTTGCGCAATCGTGATGTGTTTTTTTCTTTTTTGTGCTCTTTTTCAAATTAACTTTTACCTTTTACTCACTGTCACTGTGCGCCTGCTATGTAAGCATACACGCGAGTATCTGTGTGTGTGTGTGTGGGTGTGCGTCTCACCCACTGATCAGCAACGGGATCCCATCTGCATTTTGTCAGCCGCATTTGCTGCAAACGAGCCAGGAAGCATTTGGCTTACGCTCACCTCTCTCTCTCTCTCGCTCTCTCTCTCTCCGTCACCCACTCACTCGAACGTCTAATGTTTGTTGCATTCACGTTCAGAGCTTTTTTTATGCAGTGGCAGCGGCGGCGTCAGTAGCAGCCGCGACGACAGCGACAGCGACGTCGGCGTCGGCGTCGCTGCACTCGCGCACGCTGGTGGCACAGTTTTATGTTTCATTTCATTGAACCTTTGCATAAGCGCCTGCTATCTTCCGCGGCCGCTCTCTTTCTAGCCTGTGTTGACGTAAGTGACGACACGAATGCGAAGTCCCGAAGTCCCGAATCCGAGCCGAAGTTCGAGTCGAAGACGAAGTCGGACTCGGACTCGGACTCGAAGTTGGCGACGGAGCCGTAGTAGCAAAGCTTTTACTGCCTGCTGTTTACTGCAATAAATGCGACCCACTGGCAAGCCGGTCAACGTCCACACACACACACACACACACTATAAAACTTCACATATTCATTCAAATGCAATATGCGCGCACACACATGCATGCAAGCATAAAGTGTGCTTTCGGGCGGGGGAGCGCCCCACAAAGTTTAGCAGAGGTTTTTTTTTTTTTCTTTCTTGTTGTTCATGTTTCTATTTTCTATTTTCATGCGCCTAGGCGGCAGCGACGCCAACTGAAACTGTCGCCAGACGCAACGGAGTTATTCCTGTGTGCTGCAGGGAGGGGGGTGGGCAAATGCATTGCATGCAAGCTGCCTATAGAGTAGCCAGCCAGCCAGCTATGAGCTTCTGGTGCGCGCCCACTCTCATGCTCTCTCACTCTCTTGTTCTCTCCATTTATCTAGCTAGCGCTTATTGCAGCCGAACGCGAACACGAACGCGCGGCCGAATGTATTGCCGAGCGGCCCGCAAAGCATAACTATGACGTCGACGTCGCCTGGGTCTATGTCTCTGCCTGTGTCTGTAACTGTGTCTGTGTCTATGACTGCGCTATGCATGTGCTTGTGTGTATTGGTGTGCGCTTTTTTACTTTTTGTCTATTGGTTTTCATTTTCGTTTGCAGTCGACGGCCGCTGCGACGGCGGCTGTGACTGCGGCTGCGGCAGCGGCCGCGTCGTTTGCTGCCATCTAATGGCGCGCTGCTTTGACTGTGACGACGTCGATCGTTTCGGCTTTCGGCGACGGCGGCGGCGGCAGCAGAAGCAGCAACAGCAGCAGCAGCGACAGCGACGCTTTAAAATAGTTGTTGTTGCTGTTGTTGTTCCGCGCTAGTTTCCGAGGCGCGCGCGCCTGCAACCAGCTACGTTGGCAGCGCAGCCAGCGCAGACGTTGCTGGCTGACTGGGCTGAGACTGTTTGTGGCTGCTGCTTGCTTTCTTTCGCTCGCTTACTCCTTTCATTTCACTTTATTTCGTTCGAATGTACGCACGTTGGCCGCGGAGCAGCATCAAACAAAACAACAACCAGCCGACAACGACAACAACAACAACAATAACGAGGCAAACAACACACACGGCGCGAAAGCGACTCTTGGCCGCTGTTTCTCTGTTTGTTGTGTGTTGTCATACGGAAGAGACACTACATAATTTCGGTTTAAAAAAAAAAAAATAAAATTTTTTTTTGGAATTTTTTTTAGTACTTTTTTTTTGTGTAATAATTTTGTTGTCATTTTGGTTGTTGTGTGCGACGAGTGCGCGTACTAGCGAGTACCCGGTTACTGTTATTCGGAACTTACGGCGTGCGAAATACAGTTAAATTAACGGTCAATACGGGATTTCAACGCTCGCGCCTTGTTTGATGTGGTCTGCCTGTAATATTCATTGGATATACTACTTAATAAATACATATACATATGTATATATTTATATATGTATATATATAAATGTATACATAGATAAAAAATAAAATGCATACTCGCTGTTGTCTCAATGTCTCGCTGTGTGTGTGTCTGTGTGTGTACAGTTTGCTCGTTGTTTCTAGTTAGAACAAACAAAGTACAAAAACAAAAACAATAAACAAAAAAAAAAAAAAAACAACTATCTAACGGTCAACGGATTATATGCAGCGTTTAAAAAGTGATCATATAGGATATATGTATAAATCTATGCTAATATCTGGTACTTTTTTTTAATGTTTGTTGTATTTATGTTGCTCTAAGTGTTTACCCCCCGACTTCCCCATTCTAAATACACACAAACACACACACACACTCGTTACTCGTTACTCGTCACTTTTTTATCAGCGATCACAAGTGCATATCATTTCATCTGCCATAACGAGAAAGCTCAAGGATATTTGGTGTATGTGTGTGGGTGTGTGTGTGTACATCTTCTTCTTCTGTTTTTTTTTTTATCGCTCACATATCTTTCAACTCGCTCATTAGCTGTGCAGTGATAACGAGAGAAACACTCGCTTGTTGTTGTGCGTGCGTGTGAGTGTGTGTGCGTGTGTACATCCCAACAAGTGGAATAAACGCAAAACGCAAAGAGATTGACATAAACCGTGGATCAAACTCATGCCTGGATCGCTGTGGAAGCATGCGTCATAGTTGGCGCTGGTTGCCAGCGGTTGCCGTTGCCAGAATGGCAACAGTTGCCAGTGTTGCCACCGTACATCAGCTGTGTCTGCCAACCTAAAAACAATACCCAGCAGCAGCAGGAGCAGCAGCAGCAGCATCAGCAGGAGCGAACGCAGCCCAAATGAATGCCAATCAGCCGCTGAGCCTGGAGCCAACGGTGGCTGCTGTCAATGTTGCTGCTGTCGTTGCCGAAGCAGCAGCAGCAGCAGCAGCAGCTGCAACAGCAAGCAAAAGTGGCGAGGCCAAGCAGAATGGCCAGCACACGCACGAGGAGCAACAGCAGCAGCAGCAGCAGCAGCAGCTAAGAACCATCAATGGTCACGGCAGCAACAACAACAGCAGCAGCAGCAGCATCGATGACGACAATATTGCCGACAAGGACGCCGGCTTGGAGGTTGACAGCAGCAGCAGCAGCAGCAACAGCAAGTTGACCATTATCAAAACGCCGCTAAATAAAACGTTGCTCAAGAAGTGCAACAACAACAACAACAGCAGCAGCAGCAGCAATGGCAATCTGCCGCATGTTGCACTCAACAACACGGGCAACAACAGCAACAACTTGCGCAGCAGCAGCAGCAGCAACGCTGGCATCGGCAGCAGCAGCAGCGGCGACGATGCTTTGGGTTTTGGTTGCGATTCCGGTTTTCAAAGCGGAAATAACAATGAACAAGAACAATTTATGAATGATAATCATCATCATCATCATCATTACCATCATCATTATCATCTTCATGGCAGCGAACGCGACGGCGACGGCGACAACGACGGCGACGGCGACGGCGATAACGATAATGATGTTGCTGCTGCTGCTGCTGGTGCTGGCGGCGGCAGCGCTGATGTTGCAGCCACCGCCGCAGCAGCAGCAACAACAACAACAACAACAAGAACATGCTGCTCAACGCCCGAACATGTTGCAGCCGAATTGCAAACAGACCAGGAGCAGCAGCAACAGCCGCACGACTTTCATATAAAAACGCCAGCAACAGTTGCAGCAGCAACGGCCGCAGCAACAATATCCTGCACGGCAGCAACATTGCCCGCAGCAGCGGCAGCTGCCAACAAGGCTGCGGCACAGAATGCCTGCAGTCAAAAGTGTAACAAGTGCAATTCTCACAACAACAACAGCAACAATAACAACAACAACAACAGCAATAATAATAACAACAACAACATTCATTACAACAACTATAATAATTATTATAAGAAAAAATCTCGTATGCCGCCCATTTGCCGTTAGTATTTTTTTTTTTTTGATACGTTCTGTTTTCATATAACATAACCTCGTTTTTATCATAATGCATATAGTACTTGAACCCGCCCCCAACCCCCTGCACCTACCCACACACTCACACACAGACACCCAGCAAAGCCCCCAGCAAACAAAATAATCATCCAAAATCCAATTACAACAACATTTTCGAACAAGTGACAAAAAAGACCACAAAAAATACCACAAAAATACCGCAAAATACCAACAAAAACCAACTAAAAAAATAAATCAAGAGCAAACAAAAATAAATAAACAAAAACTCCAATTGGCAAACCTTTCTAACGCATCATCACGTTCAAGATCAAGCAAGATCTTGCTCGTAAGCTGCGTTCAACAAAAAATTTGATCTGAATCCCAATTTTATTATATTTACTTTTTTTTTTTTGGCTGTCGCAGGCTCTGCCGCCATGTGGCAAGTGCGGCGCACACAACAGACAGAACCTAAATGCTTTCCTCGAGTACAAACACAACACCAACAATACCAACAACAACAAAAACAACAGTTTTAAGAAATCAACCAAATATACGTAAACAAAAACAATTTCTTCACAATCGGCATACAAAATTTTTGCGTATACTTTTACGATCCAAATTCAAGAATCGAATCGGCAACAACAAAATTATGACATCCATAGGTAAAAAAAAATAAACTACCCAAGCCTCTAACCTGTTAAGTAGTAATCGTTACTAATCAACTAGAAATCTATGATACCATTCCATACCCAACCATTCCTAACCCCACTAACAACAACATCAACAACAATCACAACAACCACTCTCTTTGTATATATTATATTGCCCTAGTGCGACTCTGGCTGCACATATTTTCCGCTGTATTTTACTCAAAATGTGACTATGATTTACAGCATGCTTCGCTACACTAAACAAAATTATATAAACTTTATATTTTATATTTATTTTAAGTGCTTAAATTCTTAACTAGCTGTGTATGCAATACGTTTTATTCAAGATTTAAGGCGAATATCACATAAGCATTTTCTAAAATGTTGTTAAATGCTTTGAAAATTTGAGTTTTCGATAAATCTATCGATAAATAGATAACTTGATAACTATTTAATTGATTGGACTCTAGAGCAAGTCTTCCCTCATAAAGAATCGATAGTTAATAAATGCATAACACATACGCTGGCTGATTCGGTCCATCTTAAAAAGTTATCGATAGCGCTTAAAAGTTATCGATAAATAGTTAAAAGACGCTCGTTCTAGCTACCTCCCTTAACTAGCAAACGGGGCATTTGATTCGATTAAACCCTCATAACTATCGCTAAGCAAGCATCGACGATGTATCGATATATTATATATATAAATTGTTTTTGCTTATCGAGCCTGCCACGTGTTATCGGTAGTCAAATTCAACATAATATTTAAACGAAGCCATTTTAAGCTAATTAGTTTTGAAAAGTTTGATTTGAATTATTTCTATGCATATTACTTGCAAGAATATTCGTGATGCATTCGAAAACTACATAAATCGAAACATTAATAGGCCTTTAGCTATCCGAAACTATATCGACTCTTAAATAAGCCTTTAACTATTCGAAATTGTTATATCAAAAATTCTATCGAAACTATGCCTATTCGAATACTATATGGAAAATAAGCTCGTACATATCTAAACCCAATGGAGCCGTTAATTATTCGAAAACTTTGTCGAAACTGAAAAAAAGAACCGTTAGCTATTCGAATACAACTTATATCGAAAGTTATATATAAGCCGTTAGCTAAACGAAAACAATATCGAAACTATACCGTTACCTATTCGAAAACTATATCGAAAACCAAAAATGCCGTAAGCTATTCGAAAACTATGTCTAACTATAACTTGGGGCGTTTCGCAATATTTTTGAAGCAAAAGTTTTCCCCGCAAGCTGTAGAATTTTCTCGCCTTTGATTCAATTATTTTCGAGTGTAAGGTTTTGCTTGAGTTACCGAACAGCTTCGAAATCGAAACGGGATACCATCGCAGCGGCTGCAATTGCAGTTGCTGTTGTTGGAAATTCTCGAAAAAAAAAAAATATCTATATATATATATAGAAACAACTCTGCCCAGTTGCGTTCTTCGTATTAACTTCTCATTATTGTGGCTCACAGGTGCGTGTGCAACAGCTGTGTGTGTGCGTGTGCGTGTGTGGGTGTGCTGCTGTTGCTGTTGCTACCACGCGCCATACACACACACAAACACACACACACAGCTACGCATGGGCTTTATTGTTTAGAATAATCTTGCGCTTGATAATGAAAATAGGTCAAATTTTAAAAATACACACACAAACGCGACATTGGCGACGCCGCCGTCAACGTCGCTGCCGTCGCTGGCAAATGATCGTGGCATGCGTGTAGATACGGCATTAGATAGATACACACACACACACACACACAGGCACAACAAGCACGCAGACAGCCGCTGGGCCAACGCACCGCGTTCACTAATTGAGCCAGAGCGAGAGAACGAGAAGGCGCGAGAGCGAGAGCAGCGCTAGAATTTCAATGCGATCGAAAGTTCAGCAGCTGCTGCTGCTGCCTCCAACCACCATCCCCCCCCCCCCCGCCCTTCCCTCTGCCCGCGTGCGTACGCCCACTCGCTGCTGCTGTTGCTTGAACTTCTAGCTTGCAACAGATTGCAACAGAAGCGCTTATCTTGCCGCAGACGCGCGGCGTTTCTAGCTGATAGCGTGCCCCTCCAGCTAACCTACCCAATAGCCCACACACCACCCCAAGCACCCCTCCCCCTGCCCTCCCTGGCCGCTTCCCGGCCAGTCACTGCCAACCCGCCTGTCCATATTTACTTTTGACCCATTTCGAGTTGTGTTTTATTTCTTTTACGCTCAACGAAGACAAGCAAAATGCTCAGCGACGCAGCTAATTAGACGACGCCCTCCTACCCTTCCCTCCCCTGCCCTGCACCACCCTCCTGCCGACTACAGTCAAGCGCGCCTCCGCTCTGCCCCGTGCCTTCACTTTCGGCTGAACCAGTTTTTTTTTAGAGACTTCTTTTTTTTTGGTGGGGAAGTAAATGCAAATTTTGTTTTGACCATTTGGCAATAACTTCCGCAAAATCCGATTCGTCGCGTTAAGAAAAAAAAAAATACGAAAAAAACAAAAACAAACCAAAGAAAAAAAAACCTACTTTAGCTGATATATGATTTTATGCATGCCAAAGACAGCGGTGATTCACCTGCTTGCGCGAATAGACTCGTGAAGCCCATCCAAAGTTGACGCTTTAGCTCTTAGGCGCGCCACAGATCGGTGCTAATGAATCGATAAATGCTTTAGCTATCGATAACTGTGTACCCAATCGATTCGATAAATGCAATAGCTATCGATATATGCCTAAGGGCACTTTTTACAGATATATCTCAAAGTCATATTTTCTAATCTAATCGATAAATGCATTCGCTATCGATAACTGCTTAGGAGTACGTTTTGCAGATATATGTGAAAGTCGCATCACCCAATCGGTGCTTATGTATCGATAAATGCATTAGCTTTCGATATCTACCTAAGAGTACTTTTCCTAGATGTATAAAATATATATATCCAAGTCGTATAACTCAGCTGAAGAGTAAAGTTTTTGGGGATTGTAACAATTCGTTGCAGCTGATACTCTCGTAATTTATATTATATAATACTCTTATAATATACATTACATCTACTTACATCTATTTATCTGATATTATTATTTAGCACTTAATAGCCAGGATAATAGCTCCGCGCGAAGATATGACGTTCCGAAACGACATAATGTCTCGGATAATAGCTCCGCGCGGAGATATGACGTTCCAAAACGACATAACTCCGCGCGAGGATAGGACATTCCAAATCATCAGGTTTTTTTTTTCCAAAATCGAGGTCGGTGCGAAAATCGATACTTGTTCGATGATTTTTTCTTATATCTCGGGTAAATAATCTCTGTTTTTAAAATGTTATACCTTTTTGAATGCGTACGGATCCCTACCATCAATTGGCATTCAAACAAATTATACGTCGATGGGTTCAAAAATGTGAAAGACAAAAAAACCAATAGTTCGTGAAGACAACGTTTCTGATGATTTTTTGGAATATTTCCGTCAAATAATGTCCGATTTTGGAATTTCATACCATTTTTGACTCGTAAGCATCAGTTCTAACGATTGGCATCAAAAAAGAGAAATCAAAAATTTTGACCCAAATCAACAAAATGGCAAGGGGTTACATCATGTTTTTTCAAAATCGAGATCGGTGCGAAAATCGAAACTTTTTCGATGATTTTTTTTTAATATCTCGGGTAATAGCTTCGCGCTGGAGATATGACGTTCCAAAACGACATAATATCTCGGGTAATAGCTTCGCGCTGGAGATATGACGTTCCAAAACGACATAATATCTCGGATAATAGCTCCGCGCGGAGATATGACGTTCCAAAACGACATAATATCTCGGATAATAGCTCCGTGCTGGAGATATGACGTTCCAAAACGACATAATATCTCGGATAATAGCTCCGCGCTGAGATATGACGTTCCAAAACGACATAATATCTCGGGTACTAGCTTCGCGCGGAGATATGACGTTCCAAAACGACAAAATATCTCGGATAATAGTTCCGCGCGGAGATATGACGTTCCAAAACGACATAATATCTCGGATAATAGCTTCGCGCTGGAGATATGACGTTCCAAAACGACATAATATCTTGGGTAATAGCATTGCGCTGGAGATATGACGTTCCAAAACGACATAATATCTCGGATAATAGCTTCGCGCGGAGATATGACGTTCCAAAACGACATAACTCCGCGCGAAGATATGACATTCCAAATCATCAGATTTTTTTTTTTTTAATATTGAGGTCGATGCTAAAATCGAAACTTTTTCGATGATTTTTTTTAATATCTCGCGGGTAATAGCTCTGCGCTGGAGATATGACGTTCCAAAACGACATAACATCTCGGATAATAGCTCCGCGCGGAGATATGACGTTCCAAAACGACATAATATCTCGGATAATAGCTTCGCGCTGGAGATATGACGTTCCAAAACGACATAATATCTCGGGTAATAGCATTGCGCTGGAGATATGACGTTCCAAAACGACATAACATCTCGGATAATAGCTCCGCGCGGAGATATAACGTTCCAAAACGACATAATATTTCGGATAATAGCTTCGCGCGGAGATATGACGTTCCAAAACGACATAACTCCGCGCGAGGATATGACATTCCAAATCATCAGATTTTTTTTTTTTCAAAATCGAGGTGGATGCTAAATTCTTAACTTTTTCGATGATTTTTTTTTAATATCTCGAGTAATAGCTTCGCGCTGGAGATATGACGTTCCAAAACGACATAATATCTCGGATAATAGCTCCGCGCGGAGATATGACGTTCCAAAACGACATAATATCTCGGGTAATAGCTTCGCGCGGAGATATGACGTTCCAAAACGACATAACTCCGCGCGAGGATATGACATTCCAAATCATCAGATTTTTTTTTTTTCAAAATCGAGGTCGGTGCTAAAATCGAAACTTTATCGATGATTTTTTTTTATATCTTGAGAAATAGTTTCGCGCTGGAGATATGACGTTCCAAAACGACATAATATCTCGGATAATAGCTCCGCGCGGAGATATGACGTTCCAAAACGACATAATATCTCGGATAATAGCGCCCCGCGGAGATATGACGTTCCAAAACGACATAACTCCGCGCGAAGATATGACATTCCAAATCATCAGATTTTTTTTTTTCAAAATCGAGGTCGATGCTAAAATCGAAACTTATTCGATGATTTTTTTTAAATATTTCGGGTAATAGTTTCGCGCTGGAGATATGACGTTCCAAAACGACATAATATCTCGGATAATAGCTTCGCGCTGGAGATATGACGTTCCAAAACGACATAATATCTCGGGTAATAGCTTCGCGCTGGAGATATGACGTTCCAAAACGACATAATATCTCGGGAATTATCTTCGCGCTGGAGATATGACGTTCCAAAACGACATAATATCTCGGATAATAGCTCCGCGTGGAGATATGATGTTCCAAAACGACATAATGTCTCGGATAATAGCTCCGCGCGGAGATATGACGTTCCAAAACGACATAACTCCGCGCGAGGATAGGACATTCCAAATCATCAGGTTTTTTTTTTCCAAAATCGAGGTCGGTGCGAAAATCGATACTTGTTCGATGATTTTTTCTTATATCTCGGGTAAATAATCTCTGTTTTTAAAATGTTATACCTTTTTGAATGCGTACGGATCCCTACCATCAATTGGCATTCAAACAAATTATACGTCGATGGGTTCAAAAATGTGAAAGACAAAAAAACCAATAGTTCGTGAAGACAACGTTTCTGATGATTTTTTGGAATATTTCCGTCAAATAATGTCCGATTTTGGAATTTCATACCATTTTTGACTCGTAAGCATCAGTTCTAACGATTGGCATCAAAAAAGAGAAATCAAAAATTTTGACCCAAATCGACAAAATGGCAAGGGGTTACATCATGTTTTTTCAAAATCGAGATCGGTGCGAAAATCGAAACTTTTTCGATGATTTTTTTTTAATATCTCGGGTAATAGCTTCGCGCTGGAGATATGACGTTCCAAAACGACATAATATCTCGGGTAATAGCTTCGCGCTGGAGATATGACGTTCCAAAACGACATAATATCTCGGATAATAGCTCCGCGCGGAGATATGACGTTCCAAAACGACATAATATCTCGGATAATAGCTCCGCGCTGGAGATATGACGTTCCAAAACGACATAATATCTCGGATAATAGCTCCGCGCTGAGATATGACGTTCCAAAACGACATAATATCTCGGATAATAGCTTCGCGCGGAGATATAACGTTCCAAAACGACATAATATCTCGGATAATAGCTTCGCGCTGGAGATATGACGTTCCAAAACGACATAACATCTCGGATAATAGCTCCGCGCGGAGATATGACGTTCCAAAACGACATAATATCTCGGATAATAGCTTCGCGCTGGAGATATGACGTTCCAAAACGACATAATATCTCGGGTAATAGCATTGCGCTGGAGATATGACGTTCCAAAACGACATAACATCTCGGATAATAGCTCCGCGCGGAGATATAACGTTCCAAAACGACATAATATTTCGGATAATAGCTTCGCGCGGAGATATGACGTTCCAAAACGACATAACTCCGCGCGAGGATATGACATTCCAAATCATCAGATTTTTTTTTTTCAAAATCGAGGTGGATGCTAAATTCTAAACTTTTTCGATGATTTTTTTTTAATATCTCGAGTAATAGCTTTGCGCTGGAGATATGACGTTCCAAAACGACATAATATCTCGGGAATTAGCTTCGCGCTGGAGATATGACGTTCCAAAACGACATAATATCTCGGGAATTAGCTTCGCGCTGGAGATATGACGTTCCAAAACGACATAATATCTCGGATAATAGCTCCGCGTGGAGATATGACGTTCCAAAACGACATAATATCTCGGATAATAGCGCCGCGCGGAGATATGACGTTCCAAAACGACATAACTCCGCGCGAGGATATGACATTCCAAATCATCAGATTTTTTTTTTTTCAAAATCGAGGTCGGTGCTAAAATCGAAACTTTATCGATGATTTTTTTTTATATCTTGAGAAATAGTTTCGCGCTGGAGATATGACGTTCCAAAACGACATAATATCTCGGATAATAGCTCCGCGCGGAGATATGACGTTCCAAAACGACATAATATCTCGGATAATAGCTTCGCGCGGAGATATGACGTTCCAAAACGACATAACTCCGCGCGAGGATATGACATTCCAAATCATCAGATTTTTTTTTTTTCAAAATCGAGGTGGATGCTAAATTCTAAACTTTTTCGATGATTTTTTTTTAATATCTCGAGTAATAGCTTTGCGCTGGAGATATGACGTTCCAAAACGACATAATATCTCGGGAATTAGCTTCGCGCTGGAGATATGACGTTCCAAAACGACATAATATCTCGGGAATTAGCTTCGCGCTGGAGATATGACGTTCCAAAACGACATAATATCTCGGATAATAGCTCCGCGTGGAGATATGACGTTCCAAAACGACATAATATCTCGGATAATAGCGCCGCGCGGAGATATGACGTTCCAAAACGACATAACTCCGCGCGAGGATATGACATTCCAAATCATCAGATTATTTTTTTTTCAAAATCGAGGTCGGTGCTAAAATCGAAACTTTATCGATGATTTTTTTTTTATATCTTGAGAAATAGTTTCGCGCTGGAGATATGACGTTCCAAAACGACATAATATCTCGGATAATAGCTTCGCGCTGGAGATATGATGTTCCAAAACGACATAATATCTCGGGTAATAGCTTCGCGCGGAGATATGACGTTCCAAAACGACATAACTCCGCGCGAGGATATGACATTCCAAATCATCAGATTATTTTTTTTTCAAAATCGAGGTCGGTGCTAAAATCGAAACTTTATCGATGATTTTTTTTTATATCTTGAGAAATAGTTTCGCGCTGGAGATATGACGTTCCAAAACGACATAATATCTCGGATAATAGCTTCGCGCTGGAGATATGATGTTCCAAAACGACATAATATCTCGGGTAATAGCTTCGCGCGGAGATATGACGTTCCAAAACGACATAACTCCGCGCGAGGATATGACATTCCAAATCATCAGATTTTTTTTTTCAAAATCGAGGTCGATGCTAAAATCGAAACTTATTCGATGATTTTTTTTAAATATTTCGGGTAATAGTTTCGCGCTGGAGATATGACGTTCCAAAACGACATAATATCTCGGATAATAGCTTCGCGCTGGAGATATGACGTTCCAAAACGACATAATATCTCGGGTAATAGCTTCGCGCTGGAGATATGACGTTCCAAAACGACATAATATCTCGGGAATTATCTTCGCGCTGGAGATATGACGTTCCAAAACGACATAATATCTCGGATAATAGCTCCGCGTGGAGATATGACGTTCCAAAACGACATAATATCTCGGATAATAGCGCCCCGCGGAGATATGACGTTCCAAAACGACATAACTCCGCGCGAAGATATGACATTCCAAATCATCAGATTTTTTTTTTTCAAAATCGAGGTCGATGCTAAAATCGAAACTTATTCGATGATTTTTTTTAAATATTTCGGGTAATAGTTTCGCGCTGGAGATATGACGTTCCAAAACGACATAATATCTCGGATAATAGCTTCGCGCTGGAGATATGACGTTCCAAAACGACATAATATCTCGGGTAATAGCTTCGCGCTGGAGATATGACGTTCCAAAACGACATAATATCTCGGGAATTATCTTCGCGCTGGAGATATGACGTTCCAAAACGACATAATATCTCGGATAATAGCTCCGCGTGGAGATATGACGTTCCAAAACGACATAATATCTCGGGTAATAGCTTCGCGCGGAGATATGACGTTCCAAAACGACATAACTCCGCGCGAAGATATGACATTCCAAATCATCAGATTTTTTTTTTTTCAAAATCGAGGTCGATGCTAAAATCGAAACTTATTCGATGATTTTTTTTAAATATTTCGGGTAATAGTTTCGCGCTGGAGATATGACGTTCCAAAACGACATAATATCTCGGATAATAGCTTCGCGCTGGAGATATGACGTTCCAAAACGACATAATATCTCGGGTAATAGCTTCGCGCTGGAGATATGACGTTCCAAAACGACATAATATCTCGGGAATTAGCTTCGCGCTGGAGATATGACGTTCCAAAACGACATAATATCTCGGGTAATAGCTTCGCGCTGGAGATATGATGTTCCAAAACGACATAATATCTCGGGTAATAGCTTCGCGCGGAGATATGACGTTCCAAAACGACATAACTCCGCGCGAGGATATGACATTCCAAATCATCAGATTATTTTTTTTTCAAAATCGAGGTCGGTGCGAAAATCGAAACTTTTTCGATGATTTTTTTTTTAATATCTCGAGTAATAGCTTCGCGCTGGAGATATGACGTTCCAAAACGACATAATATCTCGGATAATAGCTTCGCGCTGGAGATATGACGTTCCAAAACGACATAATATCTCGGATAATAGCTCCGAGTGGAGATATGACGTTCCAAAACGACATAACTCCAGGCGTAACATATAAGAGCTATAGACTTGAAATTTTAGATGTAGGTGCTCCTAGTGCCTGCGTGATAATCGATAACTTACTCAGTTTCCAAGCAATCGATAAAAATCGATATCGATATCGATATCCTATTTTTTGGGCAGTTTTGGTAAATAATAAGAGTTAGAGTCCCCAAACTTGACATATAGCTTCTAAAATAGAATATATATATGCATTTGATGTTGGAAGAAGAGGTATCCCCTAGTCGGGAGCTCCCGACTAGAACCTCTTACTTGTTGGATTTCAAATTTTGCAGTAGCTGGAATTTTTCAGATATTTTTAAAAGATTTCCGCAAAGTTTCTTATCTGCCTATGTTAAGCTCTTTGGCATTCAAATGTTTGGTAAGAACCAGAAAGTCGTCTCTCCTTCAAATATAATCAACTCTTAAGTCGAAGCGGCGCAATTAGTGAGTGTCTACTGTATTTTCTGTGAAGTGTCAACTGCCAATGTGTTTTAAGCTCGAAGCTTCGAGATTTATTTAAGCAAGTCGAGTTTAAGTTTAAGTTTAAGTATTTGGAAGTTGATATTATAAATAAAACACAGAATTGTTTCATAGGTCAAACCTGGACTTAAGGCAAAACCTGAGTTTTAGATGAAATGCTCCAGTTTCCAGAATGTTGCTTGAATATTCGGATGGAGCGCAGCCAGAGACAGCCGATATGCCCTGCTTGAAAGCAGGGTATTGACAAAACCAATTTGAATGAAAATTTGAAATTCTAAAACGCCAAATCAAGTTTGACAAGTTAACACCCATGCGAAACGATTTCAGCTTGAGACAAAGTCATGGCCATGGGAAACGTAGCATCAACATCTCTCAGACAAGCAGAACAAGAATACAAGAATATTTTGGCTAGGAACTGCTTAGCTCTTCAAGAGAGCCAGATCTTAAGACAGACTCAACTAACTCAGTGTGAAGAGCTCAAAATAGAACAATGTAAAAACAAATAGGAGTGCCCGACTAGAAGATACCCTGAGCACAAAAGGAAGGTTGAAAGACCAACGCGTTCACACATACGGACATATGGACAGACGGATAGAAAGACGGAGAGAAAGACGGACGAACAAAAAGACGGATGGACGGAAAGTAGGACAGAACGACGAAATATTGATGCTGATCAAGAATATATATTACTATATTATATATAGTTTATGGGCTCAAAGATGCTTCGTTTTGCCACTTACATGCATTTGCACAAAGACAGTATGGGGTATACTGTACCCACTTTTAAGACTAGGAGATACCCTGTAACCAGTGTCAGGTTGCTTTTACAAACACTTCGGTTTCCTTCTTCTTCACTCTGTCCCGCATTCTTGGTGAATTTCTCAGGTTTTATATCAAGCTTAAGTGAAGTGGGCAAAGTTATTCAAAAACTGAAATGTTTTGAGTGTGAATGTGAGCATACTTAACGAGATGCTAGACTCCAAGTTTGGTGTAACTATATGATATATTCTTCGGGATTTGCATAAATAAGGATGTCTTAAAATCGATATTTATCGATATTTTAACAAATGGAAAAGCTATCGAAAAATTGTTGTACTCTTTCTGGACAGGGTATACAAGAATCTAAATTGCAAATTTCAAGCTTCTAGATCTTGTGATTTCCGAGGTCAAACAGACGGATAGAAGGACGGACACGCAGACGGACGTACACGAACATATATGAATATATATATAATAGATCTATATATATGTATTTTGTGAGCTCAGAGTAGTTTTCCTTCGCGCGTTACATACATTTGCACAAAAACAGTATACCCTTTATAGCACATTTTAATGGTTGGAAAAAAGCTTAGGCTTCACACATTTAATATATAGCTAAGGCTTGCTATAGGAACGATCTGTTGAAAATGTAGCCTCTTAAGTAAACATGTGTTTGATTTTAAGATCCTTTTCGGGTCTGGAAGGATTTCGGGTCTCGTGTTCCTGGCTGGAACATATATTTCAGTTTTTTGAATGCGAACTCGAAGACTCGTGTTTGTTTTCTTTTCTCTTTAAGTATTTCTAGTATTAAGCTGTAAATAGTAAATGTTGTTATATGGAGTTGAGTTCCTTAATGTGAAGCATATATCCGCAATCACTTATGCCCCCCTCTCTCTCTCTCTCTCTCTCTCCCTCTTTCTCTCACCCTCTCTGCCGCAGGAATTATGACACTGAGCCGTGGCCCGTACAGCGAGCTCGATAAAATGAGCCTTTTTCAAGACCTCAAACTCAAGCGGCGCAAAATCGATTCAAGATGCAGCAGTGACGGCGAGTCCATAGCGGACACATCCACCTCGTCGCCGGATCTATTGGCGCCGATGTCACCCAAGCTATGCGACAGCGGCACAGGTGCGTCGCTGTCAGCGTTGCCGGCGCTGCCATCGGTGACGGTAACGGTGACAACAGCGGCATCCACATCGGCGGCAGCAGCAGCTGCCGTCTCCACATCAACAACAACATCATCAGCAACAGCAGCAGCAGCAGCAGCAGCAGCAGCGGCGGCAGCAACATCATCCACGTCGGCGGCAACATGTCCGAGCAGCACGATTACCATAACTGCGACAGCAGCAGCTAAGGCGGCAGCAGCTGCAGCTGCAGCAGCAGCAGCAGCAGCAGCAACAACAACAGGCACAGGATCGGCTGGCGGATCCGTGAAGCATCAACAGACTGAAATACACTCATCCAGCAGTGCGATAACAGCGGCAGCTGCCTCCACAGTGATGTCGCCGCCGCCGCCAGCCGGCACGCCGCCCAGCGCCATGCTGGACACTGGCGGCGGCGGCGGCGGCAATGGGGGCGGCGGCGGAGAGGCACTCTCACTGGCATTGAATGCGCGCGGCACGCCCACACCGCCGCACAATAATGGCGGCGCGTCCAGCTCGAGCAACAGCAGCAGTCGCCTGGCCTCGCCCGACTCGCTCGAGGAGAAGCCCTCAACGACAACGGGTCGCAGCAGCGGCACGCCCACCAATGGGCTGTTGGCCAGCAGCAGCAGCGGCAGTGGCAGCGGCAGCAACAAGATCAATAGCAACAACAGCAACCTGAGCGTTATACGCTCCGTTAAGGAGGAGCGCATCCTGGCCTCGCCCACCAAAATGCTTGCCTACCATCAGCAGCAGCAGCAGCAACAGCAGCAGCAGCAGCAGCGCGAACGGGAGCAAAGAGAGCGAGAACGAGAACGGGAACGAGAAAGGGAACGGGAGAGGGAACGGGAACGAGAGCGCGACTTGAAGGCGGCTCCGGGTCATGTGACCGTGCTGGTTACGCCGTCGCGCATTAAAGCGGAGCCACCGCCACCCGCCTCGCCCTCCTCGACCACACAGCGCGACAGGGAGCGGGACAGAGAGCGGGACAGAGAGCGGGACAGAGAGCGGGACAGAGAAAGAGAAAGAGAACGCGAATTGGGCAGCTCCAGTTCCATCAGCTCGTCGCAGCACATAAGTCGCGGAAGTCCGGGTCCGCATCCGGGCCAGCATCATGGGCATGCCTATGGCCATCCGCACGGCCATTTGTCGAGCCATGGGCATGGCAGCTTGACGCCCGCCTCCATTGTCCAGACGCATCATCTGCACCAGCAGCTGACGCAGCCGCTGACGCTGCGCAAGAATAGCCCGCCTCAGGAGCTGCAGCTGCCGCAGCTCTCGATGCAGTCCATGCAGCAGCTGACTCAGCAACAGCTGCACCTGCATCTCCTCGGTCAGCAGCAGCAGCAGCAGCAACAGCAGCAGCAGCAGCAACAATCGCCGCAGCATTTGCAGCAACATTCGCCGCATGCGCTGATACGCGTCAAGAAGGAGCCAACCTCATCCGTTGGTTCTGTTCAGGTGCAGCGGCATTTGTCGCCGCATCACCAACAGCAACATCAGCAGCAACATCAGCAACAACATCAGCAACACCAACAGCAACAGCAGCAGCAGCAACAACAGTCGCTGCTGCACTCCGCTTCGCTGCAATCGCTGCGTCATCCGAGCCGCGATGCGGCCATTTTGTTTCGAGTGAAGAGCGAGGTGCAGCAACAGGTGGCGGTGGCCGCCGCTGCCGCCGCCTCCTCGGGCCTGCCGCATCTCATGCAGCCGACGTCAGCAGCGGCAGCGGCAGCTGCGGCGGCAGCCGCACAGCGCATGGTCTGCTTTAGTAATGCGCGCATCAATGGCGTCAAGCCGGAGGTGATTGGCGGCCCGCTCTGCCCCTCACCGCATCCGTCGTCCTCGTCTTCGTCGTCGCAGCTGTCGCCGCAGACGCCCTCGCAGACGCCGCCGCGTGGCACGCCCACCGTCATCATGGGCGAGAGCTGCGGCGTGCGCACCATGGTCTGGGGCTACGAGCCGCCGCCGCCAACGCCCGGCCAGCAGCAGCAGCAGCAGCAGCAACATCAGCAACAGCAGCAACACCAGCAACACCAGCAGCAGCAGCAGCAACATCAACAGCAACAGCAACATCAACAGCAACATCAGCAACATCAGCAGCAGCAGCAGCAGCAGCAACAGCAGCAACAGCAGCAGCAACAACAGCAGCAGCAGCATTGCCTGCAAACCGCCTCCTCGCCGTCAACCGGGTCGATAACGCCGACGCATACGCCTGGTCCGCAAAATAATGAGGAAGCGGCACAGCTGCTGCTTTCGCTGGGCCAGACGCGCATCCAGGATATGCGTCCGCGTCCGCATCAATTCCGAACGCCGCACGCCCTTAACATGGAACGCCTGTGGGCTGGCGATTACTCGCAGCTGCCGCCGGGCCAGCTGCAGGCGCTCAATCTGAGCGCACAGCAGCAATGGGGCAGCTCGAATTCCAGCTCGGGCAGCGGCAGCGGCAGCGGTCGCTCACTCGAGGCGCCGCACGAGCCCACCGACGAGGATGACCAGCCGCTGGTCTGCATGATATGCGAGGACAAGGCCACCGGCCTGCACTACGGCATCATCACCTGCGAGGGGTAAGTGTCGCCACAAATCTCCAATTTAAGCAAAAAACTAACTGCTAACTCCTCACCTGCAGCTGCAAGGGCTTCTTCAAGCGCACGGTGCAGAACCGCAGGGTCTACACCTGCGTCGCGGACGGCACCTGCGAGATAACCAAAGCACAGCGCAACCGTTGTCAGTATTGTCGATTTAAGAAGTGCATCGAGCAGGGCATGGTGCTGCAAGGTCAGTAGACGAAGCCAACTTGGCCGTACAATTATCACACACACACACACACACACACATAGTTCGCCTTTTTTTGCTTGTCAGTGTGGCCAAAACTAATCTAGTATTTATTATATTTGTTTGTGATCCCTGCTAGCCGTGCGGGAGGATCGCATGCCGGGTGGACGCAACAGCGGCGCCGTTTACAATCTGTACAAGGTGAAGTACAAGAAGCACAAGAAGACCAACCAGAAGCAACAACAGCAACAGCAGCAACAGCAACAGCAGCAACAGCAGCAACAGCAACAGCAGCAGCAGCAACAACAACAACAGCAGCAACAGCAGCAACAGTTGCTGTCGCCCATACATCATCATCATGTGGCTGGCGGTGGACATGGTCATCCGGCGCAATTGTCGCCGCATCATTTGCTCTCGCCGCAGCAGCAACAGTTGGCGGCAGCTGTGGCAGCCGCTGCACAGCATCAACATCAGCAATCGAAGCTGCTGGCCGCTGGCCATGCGGCCGCTGGTGAGCTAAAGCCCATGTTCCTGGGTCCGGTGCTCAAGTCCGAGCACTTGCAGCCGCCGCCCATGCACAGTCCGGCACAGCAGCAGCATCAGCAGCAACAGCAACAGCAGCAGCAACAATCGTCGCCGCATCTGTCGCTATCTTCCCCGCATCACGTGCCGCCGCCGCCGCCGAATGCGGCACAGCAGCAACAGCACCACAATCATCACCAGCAACAGCAGCAGCAGCAGCAGCAACAGCAGCAGCAGCAACAGCAGCAGGCGTCGCTGCCGGCGCATCTGATGAATGGCACTATATTGAAGACGGCGCTGACCAATCCCAGCGAGATTGTGCATCTGCGCCATCGTCTGGACTCGGCGGTCAGCTCGTCGAAGGACAGACAGATCTCGTACGAGCATGCGCTGTCCATGATCCAGACGCTGATCGACTGCGATGCCATGGAGGATATTGCCACGCTGCCGCACTTCAGCGAGTTCCTTGAGGACAAATCTGAGATCAGTGAGAAGCTGTGCAATATTGGCGACTCCATTGTTCACAAACTGGTGTCGTGGACAAAGAAGCTGCCCTTCTACTTGGAAATACCCGTCGAGATACACACAAAGCTGCTCACGGACAAATGGCACGAGATACTCATCCTGACCACGGCCGCCTACCAGGCGCTGCACGGCAAACGATCCTCGAGCGCGGCAACTGGCACTGGCACCGGCACTGGCAGCGCCAACAGTCCCAGCAACAATCACGGCAGCAACAGGCACGGCGGCTCCCCGGCACCAACATCAACGCCAACGGCCAGCCAATTGCCGATGCCGCTGCACAAGGATGATCCCGAATTCGTAAGCGAGGTTAACTCGCATCTGAGCACGCTCCAGACCTGCCTTACCACGCTGATGGGCCAGCCGATTGCCATGGAGCAGCTCAAGCTGGATGTGGGCCACATGGTGGACAAGATGACACAGATCACGATCATGTTCCGGCGCATCAAGCTCAAAATGGAGGAGTACGTCTGCCTCAAGGTCTACATACTGCTGAACAAAGGTACGTCCGCATTCAAGCCAATTGTACCCAACTCATGTTGATCTCCTTGTGACCCTTAGCAGAAGTGGAACTGGAGAGCATACAGGAGCGTTACATTCAGGTGCTGCGCTCCTATTTGCAAAGCTCGTCGCCACAGAATCCGCAGGCCCGGCTCAGCGAGCTGCTCTCCCACATACCCGAGGTAAGTCCGACAAAGCCTCATCCAAGCCAATCTGAACTAATCCTCTCCTGCTCCCGCTCCTGCTCCCGCTCCAGATACAAGCGGCGGCCAGTCTGTTGCTAGAAAGCAAGATGTTTTATGTGCCCTTTGTGCTCAACTCGGCGAGCATAAGGTAGCAAATGCTTGAGCATGGCCTGCTGCCCGCCAGCAATCATCAGCCGGCGCTGCCGAAGCGCCAGCAGCAACACGACCAACATCTGACAACAGCAACACGCCGCAGATCCCGGCCACAACAACAGCAACAGCAGCAGCAACAGCAACAATTGCAGGCGCAGGCGCAGGTTGCTTTGCTGCTGGATCTGCCCAAGATCAAAATCGAAATTGGCGAAGCCGAGCAACAGCAATCGTCTCTATTGCTGCCGTTGCCACTGCCGCTGACAGCAACAGCAACAGCAACAGCAACCGCCAAGCCCAGCGCCAACAGCAATGCCTCCTCGTCCATACTGAAGTCGTCGCTGCTGAGTGGAGCTGCGGCCACATTGGCCACGCTGACAGCAGCCGCCGATCAAATAGCGCGCAGCTCAGCAGCAGTGGCCATCGAGGCGGGCAGCAACAACAACAACAACAGCAGCAGCAGCAGCAGCAACAGCAGCAGCAGCAGCTGCAATACTGCCACTGTAGCTGGCAGGCTGGCAACAAGCAGCAGCAGCAACAGCTTAGAAGAGAGCAAAAGACTTGAACATCAACATCAGCAACAACATCAGCAACAACAACAGCAACAACAACAACAACAACAGCAACAGCAACAGTATACATCAATTCTTCAATCGGCCTTAATGTCACAACGTCCAATGGCAGCAGTTGCTAACAAACCAACAGTAACAGCCGCCGCAACAGCAGAAGCAACATCAACGAGTGCTGGCGCAACAACGAGAACAACAACGACAATAACAAACGCAGCAACAACACCGCCGCCAGCGCATGTGCTCAAAACGGCGTTAACATTGGCCAGCCTAAGTGAAATAGCCACTGCACAACAGCAGCAGCAGCAACAGTTGCTCGCATTGCAGCAGCAACAGCAGCAGCAGCAGCAACAACAGCAGCAACATCAGCTTAAAGTGCCTCGCAGAATTATTAATTTGAACAGCAACACTGCCACTGGCCCAGGCGCAATAACAATCACTGCCAAACCGATGCTGCGACAACGTAACGGCAACAGCAACAGCAACGGCAACTGTCACGACAGCAACAGTTTAAGTCAAGCGGCAAATGGTAAGCAAGAATATTTGTGAGCAATGCACGCAGTTAATTTTAAATACCAATTATCAGCAGCAGCAACAACAGCAACTGCAGCAGCAACATCGCTGCCCAACGGCAGCTGTTGCCATCAGCAGGCAACTGTTGCCAGCACAGCCACAATACACACACAAACCGATGAGCTGTTGCTGTCTGTTGGCACGCCCACGTCATTAGCAATGCGCCCAGCAACAATGCAACAATGGACTGCCGTGTCGACGACGACGACGACGACACAAACACAAACACAATCGCAACAACAACAACCACAACAACAACAACAACAACAAACACCACATGCAACATCATCCACAGCACCACACAACAACAACAACAACAACAACAACAACAATAATATTAATAATAATAATCATAATTATAACAATAATAATTATAATGCCGCCGCTGCCACGCCCATGCGCCCGCCTACGCGCACGCCCGTGACCTCAGCTTCTGTTACTGTAGTTGTGTTCAAAACAATGTTACCTGATGACTGAATTATTTTAGAATAGTACACTTAAAGCATGTTTTTTATTATCGATTACCGATTACCGATTACCAATTACCAATTACCGATTACCAATTATCGATTATTATTATTATTATCATTATCATTATTATTACTACATACATAATGTAGAGCATATTGTATTTTCATGTATTTTAGTTTTCGCCCTGCCCCAATTGTTGGAGATCTTATAAGCCAAAACCTACCCTAACCTAAAAGCACACAAAAAAGAGATGACGAAAAGCAGTAAATGAAAAGCACAAGCCCGTTCTAGAAATTAGGTATACCACGTACCAAGCGAACAATCCAAATCCAAATATCCTAACCCAAGCCTAACGTACTCAGAAGACTGCGGACTGACAACTGAAACGAACTGAAACGGAACGGAACGTAACGGAATGGAAAATGAAAGGCAAACAAAATATAAATATCCTTACACACAGAACACAAGACTGTCAACAAAACGGAACGTAAACAAAGGGAACGAACTGGTATGGAAAGATCCCAAACACGCTGAGCCAACACACTGAACACAAGACTGTAATGCATATAGCGGACTGAAACGGAATGGAATGAAACGTTTTCTTGTGCCTGTTTTCCGTTTTCCAACCCAAGCGCAGACGGACCAGGACGAACACAAGACTGCAACGGAACGAAATGGAATGGAAATGAAACGAAACGAAATGAAATGGTATGGAACAGTTTGGTTTGGTCCGGCTTGATTATGTTTTTTTTTTTGTTTTTTTTTTCTCGTTCGTTCGGTTTTAGAACTGGATTCTGTGGCTTAACGGCATTACGAATGTGTGTGTTGACTTTTAAAACTAAATAAATTATGCTATTACTATATACATACATTATTTTAACACTCACACACACACACACACACGTAAATAAACAACTTTTTTTGTGCAAAATTTTAAGGAGCAAAAATTGCAAAATACAAAAAAAAAAAGAAAAAGCAGAAAAATCTAAGTTAAGTGTTAACATGTATCCATATAAAGTTGATTTAAGATCAGTTCAGATATGAGCTAATAAGTTGTAGTTGACTATAGCCACACACACCCACACACCCACACTTACACACACACACTTACACACTCTCATTCATATATATACAGCTATAAGAATGCATTGTTTTTTTTTTTTTTATATAAATATATATACACAGAAAATTATATATAGATATATATTAATATATAATATATACACACACAGATCTGAATAGATATATACATATAACGCAAGGCAAAGAAAATCAACCACATAAAGTATATATATATATACATACATATATATATATATATACATGCATACATCTATTATATATATATATATATATATATATATAGGAATTATAGTCGTATTTAGCTAGTTTTTATTGTCGTTCGATTTTAAGTACTTTTTGTAGAGAAATTCACACACTCACACACACACACACACGGGCTGCGCTGCGTGTAACGGGCTGATAGGTTGTGCGGGAAGGGGCGGGTGGTTGCGGTTGGCGCGCTTCGCTAAGTTTATCGATATAACGATAATACAACAAATCGAGAGCAAACTTCTACTTTAAATTATTCAAATGGCATATTATGTAATGTTAGTTTAATCAACACACACACACACATACATACACATACATTTTTATGTGTCAGCCTAAGGCGAGCATCTCTGATAATGGAGAAATGTGTACAACATCAAGCAAACACTCGCGCACACATACACACACACACACACAACACACACACACGCCCATACATCTAAGCCTAAGCTAATCCTACTCTAATATTAAAACAGAAAGCAAGCAAAAATGTGTGCATACAAAGTTATACAACTGTTTATTATTATTATAATTATTATTATTATTTTTTTTTTTTTTTATTTTTGTATGTTTGTATGTATGTATTGTACACTTAAAGAAGAAGAAAAAATGAAAACTAATTCTAATTATTCATTTATGATTAATTTTTTTTTTTTATTAATTATTATTATTGTATGTATATATACCCATATATATATATATATATATATACATATGCATACTAAACATAATTATCGCCTAGTACATACAATTTACTATAAATATATATATATATATATATGTATATGTATATCTTTATGTATACATATATATACTATGATTTTTTTTTATATATATATAAATATTATATGGCTCGCGATCGCGTCGTCGTCGTAACCCAAAAAGAAAAAGAAAAATGCAAGAAACAAACAACTAAGAAAACAAATAAAACCACAAAAAAAGAAAATCGCCTGAAATTGGGCTGCTATCGATGCCGTTTGTTATCGATATCGATGTCGCACTATCGTTTATTGTAAATGTATTAATTTTGTTGATTTTTTTGCTGTCTGTATACATTTTTTTTAACAACATTTTTAATAAATGTAATTCTTAAATAATTTTCAGTTTTTATTTATATCTCTTTCTGTTGTTGAGCCCACACACCCTCCCCAAGCCCAAGAACTCCAAGCTTCTGTTTTCGAGCAACTGCAATTGGTTTTGAGTAGGGGAAAAATATAGCATTGAGTTTGTCCTTGCAGAGTCTCAGGATTTGTCCGCAGTTCGTTAAGTGTAGCATACTTTTGGGAGGGGCCCGAATGAAGGGGCGAGTGTATAAAAAACTCTAAAAAGGCTTTTGCATGGAAATTGGAGGAATTCATATCTAACCGACTATGCGAATTTTGATTATCCTGAGATCTGTGTAAACAAGCATCGTTTGACTGGGCTAATCCCTAAAAACATTGGAATAATCCTTTTATGGCTATTGAATGACAAAAGATAAAATAAACATTTAAGGAAAATTCTCGTGCAGAAAGCTTACGAGATACTCGAATTGTATGCAATATTTGAAAAGGACAGTTTATTTATTGTTATCAAAATACTTATTTTTTGTTTTGTTCCAAGCGTTCATCGAGCAGCGTATACCCTGTAAAAAATAACAGAAATAAATATAGTATAATAGATAGCAAAGATACAAGAAAAAACTGACCTTGCCCTGACCCAGGAGCCGCACTTAAGAAAGAATTTTCAATTCCTAGCGCCTTACACAAACCCAAGCAGACGCGCTCTCTCGCTCGCACACACACAAACACACACAAAAATACACACACACACACACACAGAGACACCAAATAAAAGGTGAAGAAAATGCGAATAAAAATAAGAAATGAAAAATGACGTTTAAAGCAAGAGTCTGACATGAAATTGCCTTCAAGAGTTGTTTTCACAATGAGATTTTCCGTAGCAGAAAGTTTTTCTTATATTTTTTTTTTTTTTTGGTTTTGGATTTTAACATAAATAAGAAACAAACCAAAAAAAAAATAAAATTAAATATATAGTACGCAGCAGCAAATACATAAAGGAGTACTTAAATGTATATGTATTGTATGTATTAAGAGCATAAAACAAATATATATATATATATATATATATGAATACGAATATGAATAATGAATACAGCAAAAACGATAGAAAAGTTAGAAGAGTAAGCTTTTGTAAAGCATCAGAAAATGAAGAAAACCCCAAATACATTAAAAGTAGAACACACAATGATGAAAGTTAAATATGATTACGATGATGATGATGATGATGATGATACCATATTTTTGCACTGCGTGTTATCAAATAAGTGTTAGGCCATAAATCGTAACTGCATTGCAATGCATTTGAGCTAGAATTACCCGAGTACCCCACTCAGATAGTAGCTTAGTGGCTCCCTTTAAACAGATAATACCATTTATGGCATACGTATATATGCATATAGATACCATATACCATAGGCGAGATGGCAACCAAGCAACAACCAAAACTGAAATTCCTCAACACACAAAAAGCCCCTCCTCCAATTAGGCCAGACCATTTGTAGACAAGCGAGTATAATTCTTCGGTTTGCTCTTATGTCTTTGTAAATAACGAGTAAAAAGTAACGAGTAACGAGTGACGAGTAAGGAGCATGAAACACACGCATTAGATATATTGTTAGATCTGTTCCCTGAGTGCACCCACAAAAAAGAATGCTAACAGATAGAAAACCCTGGCATCCTAACGATTAGTTAGCTAATTTTTAATAACACATTTAAAAGAGTTAAACCACACAACCCATACACACACACACACAAACACACACACACAAACACAAACGTAGACGATCCTAAGTAGTACTCACTCAGACCACAGGCAGCACCCGCTAAACACGATATATAGAATACTCGAACAGAACAATTGAAACGCAAACTGTTTCAAATATGCTCAAAAAAGAAAAATATTCAAAAATATATATATTTAAACAAAACGAAGGCCGCTTGCATATATGTTATAGTAAAGTAATCGGGAATAGAGCGAGCGTTATGTGTATGCCAGCTGGACGGGGAGTAAATACTTTTTATGGTGCTTAACTCGATCTTGAGAACAACAACAACAACAACAACAACAACATAACAAACACCCCCTAAAACATAATCGATAGCGATACAACTCAAAACAAATGGGACTGATGCAATAAAAAGCTAATGCAAAACACATATATATATGTATAGTCGATATAATCTGGCATTTTTTCAACTTAAGAAAGCAAGCAAAAACGAAAAAAAGAAAAAAACAAAAAAAAAAAAGGTAGATCCTTCCATACATTGAAAATAAATAAATGGAAACGGAGTAAATGTCGTCCTGTGCTGTCCGAAACGCTTCGGGCAGCTAACAGAGCTAGAAAAAAAATGCCATTGTTACTCTTAAAACCAAAATAAAAAAAAAAAAAAAAACAATTTTTTTGTGTATACCCCAGGAAGAAAGAAAAACAAAATAGAAGTTAAATAAAATGTTTTTTTTTTTGTGGTGGAAATTCGCATGGATTCCACTTGCGGTACGAGTGTTCGTCCGGGAATAGAAGGACTGGCTCATACGTTTTATATAAGTATATAAACACACACTCCCACACACACACAGAGACACACACACACATACATACACACTTAGCATATATACATATGGTTTTTGTTTATTTTTGGAATTTGATATAAATGTTACTTGATGGATTAGTGAGTGTTTGCGGTATAAAAGAAAATATAAAAACAACAAAAAAAAAAAAACAAACACAATAAATATAATTTAAAATTGACGTAATTACAATGAACATGGGCATTAAACCAAATGAAATGTTAGCAAAATATTTAAAATAAAGAAAATCGATGAAACGAACTAAGCCCAAGAATTCGAGTATTTTAAAGCACGAATCGAGTTTACACACACACACACATACACACACAAGCAAAAACACACACACACACACAGACATAAATTTAATAAATTACACATTGTATTAATAATAATAATATAAATTAATGAAATGAAATGTATTTACGAATAAAGTTAATATTATCACATGAAATGTGTACATTTTGAACTCATTAAATTTGTTGCTTGCTGCCAACTATCCAGATCTTACCCAAGCTGAACAAAGTGCTAGGACCTGTTGTTACTTTATTAATTCAGCTGTAAACTGCGGCTCCAAAATGATCTTGAACTGTTTCCTTGGTTCCGACTGGACCACCTCGTTGACAAAGTCCCTGTGAAGTGTTTGAATTGATCAATTGGATTATTATTTATATATTTAAATATATATATATATATATATATATGGCAGAACATACTCTTCATTGGCCAGCGTTACATTGATGCGATCCGTGGAAACGCGCGTGGGACGTATGGCGCCAAAGAAATCCGTAATGGGCACCTTGTGCGGATCGCGTCTATATAAATCCTTGCGCACGCCCACTGTCGAGATGCATACGCGCTTCGGGCACACTTGCAGCTGCAAAGAGCATGGAGTAAATTATCAAGCACCTTCTTGTCGTTGGGCTAAAGGCTTACAAATTCACCAATTGTGCGCTTGCTAAACGGCTGCACCTTCTCCAGAAACTCGAGCGCATAGTAGGTATAACGATCGATCATATAGACGCCGATCGAGGGATCCACGTGATGCTGCAAAATGAGAGTTAAATGAAACAGCAGGAGGCAAATCATTTAAGAGTACGCACCGATAGCGAATCCTCGCCAACGAGGCTGCTTGCCACGGCCAGGACATTGGGCGATGTAAACTTCTCGTAAAGCGACGCCGCCTGGCAAGTGTCCACCATGAAGAAGAGCTCGTTGTAACTGAAAAAAATAAGCAACAGGAGCAGTTAAGTGACACATACGTGCGGCTTATTATTCAATAGACAAACCGTTTCTTTTCCCACATTTGCTGTATGCCATCGGCCAGTTCCTGGCTGGTTATCTCCTCGGAGTCCTGGAATTTGAGAAATCCATCGCCACCGTGGCCCGTCAAATAGATGAGCACATTGCTGCCCGCATCGGAGAGCAGCTTCTTGGAGCGTGCGGTGCCATTTTGTGTTCGTCCCGTCAGCAGGCGCACAAAGTTCTCCACGGTTACCTCATAGCCGCGATAATCGACCTCAACATCATCGCCATACACATTGATATGCTGGTTCGCATTGTTGTACACCTGGCCCGGCCGAGGATTGCGCGCATTGCAGGCCATATCGTCGGCGATCATTAAAATGATTTGTGAGTCGGGTATGCCGAGACGCTTGACGGACCGATAAATGGACAGCACATTAGCAACATGACGATAGTTGAACCAGAAGCGGGACGCATCCACCAGCACCGCCCAGTTGTTCGTGTGCGTTGAGCGCTGGGCGGCGTCCACATAAGCCTCCGGCAGCATTGAAGTCTCCTAAAGGGCAATTATTAACTGAGGGTTCACACTCAATTTCTTGCTCTCTCTTTACCGTACTTACATGCTCAGCGGCGCAGCTGTAAATAATAATAAGCAACAACAAAAGCCCTTTGGGTAACATATTTAATTTAATTTATTGTTTTCTAATATATTTTGTTTGCCGGCGTTGAGCCAGCCCTGTTCCTGCACAGAGCTGCCAGTTGTGTGTGTTGGGCAACAGCTGATGGTGTTGCCAGTGCTGCCATTCACCCTTCTGGCAACGCTCAGCTGTGCAAACTAATGTTGTTAAATGGCCAACATTTTTCATGCCAATTTATGCACACAGAATTGCCTTTAATGGCCAATTTCTGCCTTAAAACATAAAGTTCGCATACTAAACTATTGAATGGCAGCTGGCAATGCATGCAAACCTAGCGCTAAAGATCCTAAAAAAGTAAAAGAAAAATGCCAATGGCGATATGAGACAATCCAATATGGCGTATAAATGACGCTGCCATGTCGGACAAACAGACGAAGAGAGAAACGGAGCAATAAACAGCAAGTCAGCCGAAAGCAGTTCGTACACATGCTTATGTACATACACATGTGTAAATGCTTATATGAATGTAAAATGTATATTTGTGTTTGTGTATATACAAAATACAAAGACATTTGGCTTTTCTCATGGCGAAACTAAAGAAAATTAACCAGCAACAATACTTATGAAAACTCTCCGAATTCGCCGCAAACATCTCACAATCGCGATCACATTGCTCACTCTCTCTTCCTCTCTCTCTCTCTCTCGCCATCTCTCCTCTGTTCTTGATGATTCTCGCTCTCTGATTCACGTGGGTTTCCAAATGTATGCATGAATATGGGTTTGGTTTCTCTTAGTCTGGGCGAATATTGTATATGTGTGTGTGTGCGTTTTTCACCATTTCGCGTTCAGCTTGAGCTTTGCCGGAAGTTTTCTTTTTATTTTTCATCCGTTTATTGTTGTGCATTATGCCTGCACATTGATATTCGTATATTGTCGCTTCTGCTTTACCTTGAGATTCATGGCTGATAGCTGCGTGGCGTTTGTCGGCCATTGCGTTTTCCAATTTGTATTGCCTTCAGCGCTTACATACATATGTACATATGTATGTGTGCACGCATACAAGCACACGCAATGTCTCTGTACGTATACGTATGTATGTATGTACGTTAATGTGGCTGCCAGAGCGCACAAAGTTTCTACTTGGCATATTATTGTACGAACTTATGTACATGTATGTATGTACTTACATACATATGTACTTGTCTATGTGGAAATGTATTTATGCAGAAACATGCAAAGGTGAATTTGGTCGAGTGGGCGTTCTATGAAAGCCTGCAGAAAGCAATTAGGAGGCGACTTTTTCCACCCATATGTACATACGGCCTGTGTGTGTGTGTCATGTGGTTGCTTTGTGTGTGTGCGTGTGTGTGTGCCTGTGCATACATTACGTATAATTGCAGCAGAAATTATCGATATGTTGGCTGCCATTGTTTTCAGATCGTAATTTACATAATCATATTTTTTCATTTTTTGCAAGGAGCGCTAGGTTATGTTTTCATAATATTCATGTAAAATGTTTGTGAGCAAAATAAAAATTGGGGCAAAAACTAAATAAATCTTGATCCTTGCTGCACAATAGTTGCCTTTGACTAATTCAAATATTTAATGAAAGGCAACAGACGCAACAGTTGTATCAATAAAGTAGGCTAGCATTGAATGTAGAACAACGCAATGTCCTAAATTGAATCGTCCCTTTGACCTTGACCCAGTTGAAAGTCCAAGGCATGGCATTATGCATGTACATATGCATGATATAGGACAGACACACATACATATCTATATATGTATGTATGTCAAGTAAAGACGTTAACACACCATCATTGCTAACGAGGCGCCCAGATATAATAGTCTATTGATTTTCCCTCTGCCCTTTGTTCTCGTCCAACTGGCACAATGAGGCATTTGCTGGGCAATTAAATTGGCCTTTAACCCACATACACACGCAGCCTTGTGTCTGTATGTGTTGGCATGAAAATGAAAACAGGACTGCGCCTGCCACTTGCAGGATTCGCCACTTCACTCAGCGTCGCCAGCTTGAGCGGGTCACAATAGCAAACAAAAATATACATACATGTATATGATAAATAAAAACAAAAGAGCACGTCGCCGTCGCGCTTTCGCTTACACCAATACCAATGCCTAAAAGCTAAAAGAATAACGGGGAACATAAAAAACAGACCGTAATTGGGTTTTGAAGTGCGTAAATTGTTGTGCGAATGTTAGATGCACCCGTTCGGGACTTTGGCATTTTCGCCATATTTGAGTTGAAATCCATTTCCTCTTTCATTTCCGATTAAAAAACAAAAGCGACAGGAGAGAGAAGAAGAGTGACAGCAGCAGCAGCAGCAGCAGCGGCAGAGGCGGCTGCGGCGGCAGCAGCAACTGTTGAAGAAAATCAGCGACAAAAGCGATATGAATAAATGAATTTGCATACGAAAAAGCACAGCGAAAACTCAGCAGCCACATCAGGCGAATCAAAGTACATAATATTGTGTGCCATAAGCTGCTTGAAAGTCTTTAGTTTTAGTTTTATTGCTACCCCCAGCCGAAAACGAAGCATTTGCTCTTAGCTCTAGTCCTTGCAGTCGTTGTCGTGCGCCAGGCCAAAACCAGCAACGCGGCAGAGCACAAAACAAGTAAGCGTAGACAACTAGCCGGAGCGCATTGGTCGACTTGTGCATACCCTACGCCAACCGCCCACTGATCCACATTATCTGCGTGAGTGAGTTGCCATACATTTAAGTTAGCTAGCTGACTGTGTTCATGCAAGCGTAAGTGCTGCTTTTATGACAACATTATTCAGCAGCTAGTGGCGACTGTCCGGCGATATTTAAAGATTGTAAGTTACTGGGTGTTTAAAAAATATACTGTTTGTGTCCTTTTTATGGATCGCGATTTTGCCGCGGCGCTTTCTAAGTCTGGGCTAGTGCGTAGGGTATAAATGTATCTCGGAGATAGCACTTACATGTGGTCGAGTCAGAGTCGGCGGCGAAATATGTATTCGCCGCTGTGACGCTCTCTTGTTCTCTTGTCCGCTCTCGCTCTCTTTGGCATGTTGTGCGCTGCCATTTTGCCTTGTTATTTCACTTCGTACCGTGTTTGCGTTCACAACTCTGTCGGTTCGGGTTCTGCATTTTATTTTATTATTATTATTTTTTTTTTGTTTTTCTCTGCTTTGGATTGTGCAGTTTTTTCGTACATTTTGTATATAAAACTGACCGCGTTTCCATCGACTTTGAATTCTAATACGAATTCGAATTGATTTCGGTACAATTGAATAACAATAAATGCGGAAAATTCGCAAATGATGCGAAGGCGACTCTGAAAAAAAAGAGAATTAAGTAAGTATCGTCGTTGTGGCTATGTGCCCTGTTGTGTGCCACTATGTGTTTGTGTGAGTGTGTGCATGTGCTGCGAGTGTGTACGTGCGAGAGCTGTTTATGTACATGCACACATACATGCATATCTTTGCAAGTATGCGTATATGGCAAATCATTCGCAAACAAAAATGCTCCCATGCATAATTAAAATGAAAATCAAAATATTTTAAATTGCTGCAAACCCAAACAAATTGACCAAAAATGCAACGAAAACAAAACAAAGCTTAAAATTCAATTAAATTTGCCAATTAATTTATCCAAAACAAATTGCAAATAATCAAATGGTGCAACCTCTGAAATGTTTATCCTCGTTTCATTTGTGCCACATGCGGCAGGTGAATCTCCGTTGCTGTCGTTTCATTACATATCTTAACCCGGCCACCTGCTGGCGTGTTTAGCCCACCTATCTGGCCGCAGCGTCCAGACTTGTGCTTGCTCTGGAATTGTATTATTATGGGTTTTTCATTTAAATCTTAAATTCAATCTAAGCGAAACTAAACCTTTTGTATACTTAAGTTACACATTCATTTATTTTGATTTATTCACATTCAAAGTGCTAATTAAGGCGCCTTCAGTGTGACCAAATGTTATTGTCGAATTTGGCAAGTCCTTATATTGAAATGTGCTGTGTAAAAACAAAAACAAACAAATTGTTCAACACAGTTGTCAATTTCTACAATTTATTTGTTTACATTTTCGTTTGTTTGCAAATTATATGAGCATAAATTAAAATCAACTTAATATTATAACATATATAATAATTTTTAATTTCTGCTAGTTTCCTACGATCTGCGTGCAATTATTTTTTTAAATTAGGCGGCATTTACCCCTCCCGGCACCCACACACCTTATCCAGTGGTGATCCAGTTTCGCCCAATCGGCAAACGCGGCACGTGCGACGCTCATAAAAACGAATCAAACAAATTCTAATGTTATCCAATGAATATATACAATACTACGTTTGCAGTTTGGTTTTGCTAACTTGTTTCAGTTGCCTCTTAGCGATCCATTCGAATTCGATTTAATATTTGCAAATTGCAGCAATTGCCGCAGCCATAAAACATCGATACGGCCAAATTTTGTGTATCGATGTGTTGTGCACGATACTATTGTTGCTATCGATATTTTTTACCCCTACATCCCTGCGTGCGGCAACGCTGTGCAGCACACAAGCAGAAGCCAGATTTGATCAAACGGAGCAATATTTTAAGCAATACTTAATGGTTGTTATTTTATCCGAAAGTAATATAAAGTAAGTGTCGTAAATTTGGTTAGCGTAAATAAAACTGAATGAGAAGAAAGCAAGCTAGAATATGCCAAAGCCCCGGGACTGCGGCTGCTACGTGCGCGTGTGCTTGTAAGTGTGTTTACAACTGCATTTCGGTTCAATTCTATTAATTTTAATTTTTTCTTTTTTGGCATGCTTAATGTAAAGCCTATAATGCAATTCTAAATGTGTGCGTGTCGATACCATTTTTTTTTGTTTTTTGTTTTGTGCATTAATATGTATACTTCATTTTGATTTTGTTATTTGCGATTTTCTTTTGTTTCCTTTATTCGCTGTTTGTTGTCGCTGTCATTTGTGTTTCTACTTCCACCGCCTTCGTTGCAGAGGGTGGTGGCGGCATCGGCTTGTCATTTTACGATGAGAAGCGTACTGCTTGCGCTAGTGTGTGTGCGATTGTGAGCGCGTACCCAGTGTGTACGTGTATGTGCCAGTGTCGTTAAATCCGTTTTGTGCTCTATACTTGTGTAAGTGGAAGTGGGAAATGAAGGCCCATTTTCTCCTGTGCTGCTCTGCTTATACAATTGCAGCCCAAGAATTGCACAGACCAGGCGAAGGTCGTGTTTTGTGTGCTCAATTTTCGCTGCAAATGGAAATTATTGCGCCCAACTGCTTGCATTTTGCCAACAACAATTTAAGAAACCAATTCATTCGCTCTCTTGGGCTTGGGTTTTTGCTCTCTTCATCGACAGGCAGCGCACAAAAATGGCGCCTGTCATCTCGCACGCGCGTCGTCACTGTGCTTGCTGCGTACAATAAAGTGACAGGATCAGTAGCCGAAATGACAAATAGCAATCGTTCCTTATTTTTTTTTTCTGTTTGTTTTCTGTAATTCGCAATGTGCTCTCGCCCGCAGTTGACGCCAGCAGCGACGCTCCAAATTCGCCTGCTGCCTATGAATTTGCTGCGCTCACAATTTGAATGGCGCTATGCACGCAGCTCTCTCGGCAGCTCGTAATGTTAGTTTCTTTAGACAGCCCCAGCAGCTGCTGCTCTTGTTGTTGTTGTTGTTGTTGTTGCTGCTGCTGCTTTCAAACTCGTTTTGCCTTTTGGCTGCCTCGCATGCGAGGGAGTAGGGGAGGAGGAGGAGAGGGGGGGGACAGCAAGCGTTAACGGGGTGTAATTGACAGTCACAATGGGACGTGTGTGTATTTTGCAGTTCTTCTAACACCGCTTTCTACGCTTCCCTTTCCTGCTCCTGCTGCCTGTTGGCTCGCCTTTTGTCCGTGTTGTGTCTTCTGTCAGCGAATTAACCGCCACATGGCGTATGCGTAATATTTGTTTATTAAAATCTGCACCAAGGGAAAGCCTTAATTAAACTATGGCCTTAACCAAATAAGTGAACGTTATGTCTTGTGACGATATTAACGTTTCTTAGCCACATGTATATATATATATATATTTTAAGATTTATATTTGGAGTCCTTGAAAAAGGTTAAAATCTTAAGATTTTTACTATCTGTCTTATTAGTGGTGATATCCCTCGTAAATCAAGCACAAAAAAAAATTTTAATTTTTAAATGTCTACTTGAATATAAAATAATTGAGTTATTATTAATCTAGATTTGTTAATTATATACGCGAAAATATGAATCAGTAAGTCGGTAAAATATTTATTTAGGTTACTTGTTTCAAAAAAAGGTATATTATATCTATTAAACAACAAAATTTTATGGGTATTTCCTCTTTCAGTTCTTTTGCGTGGAAAATACATCCGCTTGAAAGATTTTCTTTTCGTCCTTTCTAAAGGAAGCGGGAAAATGGCCTCTGCTCCGCTTTGATATCATATAAGAACTATTTATCTTGAAGTGCACAAGTGCTAATGTATTTCTTTATTCAAATATATTTAATTGACAGGTAGTCAACAAATGGGACCAAATCATAACGACTTAAAGTGTGTAAAAGTGCAGCTAGAGATTTGCGAGATTCAGGCTGAACGCGAGCAGCAAAAGCTGCAGCTGGAGCTGGTGGAGCAGCTGGCGACCGACAAAGCGCAAGCCTCAAAATAGGAGCGTCGACCTCGTCGACAGCAGCGTCACCAGCACAGCCCAGTGACGGATCGAGGATGTCGGCGCGCAAGCCAGCAGTGGGAGCGGGAGCGGGAGTAGGAGCCGGAGCAGGAGCAAAGCCTGATAATAATAATGCATCGCCCACACTTGAGCTGGAAGCGGCCCCAGGCGAGGATGGAGCAGCAGCTGGGGATGCATCAACAGCAGCCACAGCAGCATCAGCGTCAGCTGGAGATGCAGCTGAGGCAGCTGCTCCAGCTGATGAAGCCGAACAGGAAACGGATAAGAATAAAGACCAGGACACTGACCTGATAGAACGGCATAGTGATCCCTCGCCACTGATCGCAGAATGCGGCACGCCGCGCAAGTCATGCTCCGAGGCACTGGCCGCCAAAAATGTGCGCGTGACACGTCACTCGTCGCCTTTGCTGCTGCACAGCTCTTCGCCGACGAGCAAGCGAGATGCGCGAGAGACACTTGAGCCGGCGGCGACGGTGGCAGCGGCAGCGGGAACGGCAGCTAGCAGCGATAACGAGGAGCTGCCCAGTGGCAGCAGCCAAAGAAAGGGCTCAGCGGAGCGGCAAAGCGGCAATCTGCCGATAATACGCGGCCGCAAGTCCATCAAGGAGCTAAAAGAAGCCAAAGAAGTAGCCGCAAAGCCAGCGGATGAGCTGCTGGTCAAGGAGGAGTCCAGCGATGCCATGGAACTTGATGAGCAGGGGCAGGAGCAGGATCAGGCAGCAAAAGAGCCGAAGGAAACGAAAGACACAAAAGACAATGCCAATACAAAGCTAAGCGAAAAGGAGAAGGACGCCAAGGATACCCCAAAGGACTCCAAAGATAAGGAGAGGGAGAAGGAAACAACACCCACGCCCACAACGCCGGCAACAGCAGCGACAACAACAACAACAACAACAGCAACAGCATCAACTCCAACCACGTGCAATCGCGTCACACGCAAAGCGCACGCCCAGGAGCTGGCGCTGGCCAACAACAACAACAACACGCGCGTCACCCGCAATCGCCGCCAGTCATCGACGGTAAACAACGAGCCACAGCTGCCTGCGCGCGGCCGTCGAAAAAAGCCAGCGCCGCCAGAGCCAACCAAGGAGCAGCTGCTCAAGCGTAAGCGCTCCGACGATGACGCCGAACTGGGCCTCAAGTACGCCAAGGTTGAGGTCAAGGATGATGAGGATGAGTCCGAGACCACGAGTGCCGCGGATGAGGCCAAATCCAGCGCGTTGAGCATTAAACTGGAGCCGCCGGACAGCGAGGAGCCGCAATCACCTGCTGCCACGCCCACGCCGCAATCAGCCAATCGACGCGGACGCGGCAGGCCGCAAACTAAGGGAACACCCACCGCCACAGCCAGCGCTGCCAGCACGCGCGCAACACGGCACAGCAAGGCGGGCTCGCCGGGCTTGTTGGCCGCGACAACAACGACAACGCCTGCGGAGCCAACGCCGCCAAAGCGGCGCCGCGTGGGCTCGGCAAATCGCAGCCTGCTGGCCGCCAAGGCGGCATCTGCCAGCTCCAGTTCGCTGGCCGCCAGTTCTGCTGGCGGCGCTGCTGGCGATGAGGACTCCAAGGACAGTCTGACCTCCACCTCCATGGACGATTTGCTGCTGGCCGCCACGGAGATCAAGCAGGAGAAATTGGCGCTCGATTTCGACGAGAGTCTCGATGCGGTTGCCAAGATCGCAGAGCCGGACTCTGAGCTCGCCGAGCAGGCGCAGGCCTCCACCTCGATTGCAGCGGCTGCCAATGGCACTGAGCCGTTGACCGTGGATACAGAAACGGTGAAAAGCACTGAGGATGCACTGCAGCAGCAGATCGTTGGCGTCCCGGCCGAGGGCGAGGGTGAAGCCGAAGCCGAAACTGAATCGAATGAGGCTGGCAAGGCGCCCTCGCTGAGCCCCGAGATGATCAGTGAAGGTGTCAGCGCCATTAGTGTTAAGCAGTTCTACAAGAAGCCCGAGTTTCTGGCCAACAATCTGGGCATCGAGAAGGACCCGGAGCTGGGCGAGATTGTGCAAATTGCCAGCGAGACGCAAACAGCAACTGCGGCGATAGCAGCACCTCCCGATGAAGAGGAGCCTCCTCCGGGAGACGGGCTTGTAATTGAGCTCGAAACGGAGGCAGAGACGGAGCCGGAGGGTAAACTGAACGACTCCTATGCTGGGAGCATGGGTGAGCTGCGCGTGGACGAAAGCGGCGATGAGACGGAGCAGGAGGCACAAAAGCCAACAGCAGCAGCTGGAGCGGCGGCAGCAGCAGCAGTAGTTGATGCTGTCAGCTCGCCGGTCGAGCTTAACGGTGAGGTCGAGGAGCTGCCAGCCAAGGCAGATGACTATGATGACTTCGAAAGCGAGATTATGGAGCAGCTGGCCAAGGAGGGCGTCGTGGATGCCAGCGGTAACGCGCTAAGCGCCAGCAAGCTCCAGCAGGAGCAGGACCACGAGCAGCAGCAGCAGCAGCAGCAGTCGACATTGGCAACCATTGAATGTGATACGGCCCAGTTGGCGGCGGAGCTGGATGTGCAAACCGAAAAGAAGCTGCCCGCTGAAATGGTGCTCACCTTGGAGGTGGAGCCATTGACCGAGGAGCAGGAAGCTGAAGCGAATGCTGTGGCAGATGATGACACCGACATGCAAATCCTAACCGAAGACTGCGCCGAATATCCCGAGGAGAACAAGGAGAATGTGTCCACGGCCACAACAGATGCCATTGCCGTTGCTGTTGCATCTGCGGTCAGTCCAGATGCCGTCATGGCACTGGAACTGGCGCTTAAGACAGAAGATGGCACCGCCGCAAAGCTCGAACAGGATCTGGCCGACCTGGAGGAGGAGAAGCCGCTGGCCGCCGTCGCAGCCGAGCAGAAGCAACTGCCCAAAACTGAGGCCAATGGCAAACTCAAAAAGCTGACGGATGGCGACGATGAGCTGCGCCGCGAAAAGGAGCGCCATCTGCAGCATCTCGGCCTGCTGACCCACCAGGCCGCCGAGCAGCTGCGTCAGGAGTACATACACACGCACACGCGCGCCGTCCACCAACAGCAACAGCAGCAGCAGCATCAGCATCAACAACAACAGCAGCAGCAGCAGACCGGCAAGCGGTCAGCGGGGAAAGGTGGCAGCGCCGCGCACATCGAGTCCAGCGGCACCCTAAAGACGGTCATCAAGCTGAATCGCAGCAGCAATGGCGGCGCCGGCGGCGCCACGGGCGTGCCCACCGGCACAGTTATCCATGGCGGCCCTGTCGCTGGCATCAGCACAACGGCAGCTGCTGCTGCTGCCAGCAGCATGGGCAGCGCGACACGCAAAGGCGGCATCGCTGGCGCAGCGGCCAGCTCGGCGCACGGTGTGCGTCGCCAGTCGCTCAAGATGACATTCCAAAAGGGACGCGCACGCGGACACGGCACTGCCGACCGTGCTGCCGATCAGCATGGCGCCCATGCCGAGGACTCCTACTACACCATACAGAACGAGGTAAGCAGACGCAACAGAGACAATCGCAACAATAAATGCTAATTCGTGCGTCTCCTTCTATTACTTCTAATTCCATTTGCAGAACGAAGGTGCGATCAATCGAAACAATTTGAATTCGGGTAACCTGGGCCGCAAGACAACTAATCGTTTTAGCCACACTAACAACCACAACAACAACAACAGCAGCAGCAATCAGCAGCAACAACAACAGAAACAGCACAACAACAACAACGCGTCCTCCAGAAGTTGCCTGGGTTGGTGCCGAGTGTTTTGGTGTTGAACTTGTTTTTGTGTTTGCTTCGTTTTGTTTGCTTTTGATTTGGCTCTGGAGGGGGGCTGGCTCATCTGGCTTACTTATCAGTTACAAGTCTTCGACCTGGCCAAACCAATCTCAACTGAGTCCAGCGCAGAAGCAGCAGTTGTCTCTGATCACATTGCCTGCAAACAGACTTTCTGGCTCATTCATTTATTGTTTAACCGAACTGAACTTTAAACCAAATCAGTTAGCCGAACTGAAACCTAAACCGAATCATAATTTGATTCTAAAGTAGTTTGGCTCAACATAAATTACTCTTTAGGGAGACTCAGCCCCGAAGTATATATAACTGGACTCAATTGTTGTTTTTTTTTTATTGATGAAAAGTTCAATTGTTAAATTAAAGTGAAGATATTATAAAGAACAAGATTTGAACCAGAATCCGGTTGCAAGGAGACATCCTTGCATGATCACGAATCTCTTGAGCCTAGCCATCGTCTGTCTGTCGTCATCATTGGAATTGGGTATTCCAAAAATCCTTCTAAATAAGTTTTATTAAAATTTTTTTTTTTAAAGGGTATCTTATGTTGGCATTTTGCTATGTTAAATGTCTGCCACGCCCACATATTTAATGTATACACATCTAAATATATATATATTTATATACGCGCACGCATACACACAGATTCGTCGCATTCGGAGGGTCATGGCGGTCAAGTGGAGCACGGCTTCTATCAGATGGTGAAGAAGGATGAGAAAGAGAAGATTCTGATACCGGAGAAGGCATCCTCGTTCAAATTTCATCCGGGTCGCCTGTGCGAGGATCAGTGCTACTATTGCAGCGGCAAATTTGGACTATACGATACGCCCTGTCACGTCGGCCAGATCAAGTCCGTGGAGCGCCAGCAGAAGATACTTGCAAGTAAGTTGCACGAGCCTTTAACTAGAATTGTATTTTTTTTTATACTGATACGTTTTGTGCCGCAGACGAGGAGAAGCTGACGGTGGACAATTGCCTGTGCGACGCCTGCTTTCGCCATGTGGATCGTCGCGCCAATGCGCCTTCCTACAAGAAGCGTCTCTCGGCGCCCGGCCACCTCGAGACGGGCAACAACAACAACAATGGGAGCAACACCGCCGGTGGCGTGGGTGGCGGCAATGGCAACAGCATGGACAAACATTTCACGGGAGATGCTGGCGATGCGGAGTTTGCAACGACCTCGTCAGGCGCCGTCTCCGGATCGGCGGCGCAGCGTGTTTGCGCTGTCAAAGATTGCGCGGATGCGGCCAGCCATTCGCTGCGGCGCAAGTGCGTCCGCAAGAGCGTCAAGAAGTGCCTGCTCAACTTCGAGATTCCGGCGGGTACCTCGAGCGTCTGGCTCTGTGAGCCCCACTACAATACGGTCATCCAGTCGTCCGGCTGTGTGCTCTGCAAGCGTCGTCTGGGCAAGAATCACATGTACCACATTACCTCGGTAAGCATCCACCCCTCTCTTACTCTCTCTCTCTCTCTCTCCCTCTCTATTCCTCCATCTTTCTCTTTCTCTGTCAATTTTGAACTTCATGGCATTCCATTTCTCAGCAGGACACGGATCGCTTGGAGAAGGCGCTTTCCGAAATGGGCATACCCGTGCAGCTGGGCGTTGGCACCGCCGTCTGCAAGCTGTGTCGCTATTTTGCCAATCTGCTGATGAAACCGCCGGACAGCACCAAGTCACAGAAGGCCGAGTTTGTAAAGAACTATCGCAAGAGGTGAGCGAGCGATTGGCTGCAGAATGTGACTTGCTGTTCTCCGATTATTAATCGGGTTTCTCGATTTTACAGGCTCCTTAAGGTGCACAATCTGCAGGATGCCAGCAACGAGGCCTCTGAGGTGGATGAGGAGGATGCCAACGCCGGCTGCAGTGCCTCAACGGGCGCCGGCACGGCTCCAGCTGCCAGCGCCTGTGATGATGCCTCCAGCGAAATGCCCATGGTGGTGGACTATGATGGGCCCACGGATTCCAATTCGAGCAGCTCCTCAACAACGCCCATCGGGCATGCGGTGAGCGCCAGCAAACAAATGTCTAAGCTGCAGGCCATACTTCAGCAGAATTTGGCTGGTGATGCGACAGCTACAGCCACAGCCCCAGGCAACTCTAATTCCAATTCCAATGCGAATGTCAATGCAATTGCCAATACCAATGCCAATGCTAAGGGCAAGGCCGGTGCCGACATCTCGAATGTGCTGCGCGGCAATCCGAACATCTCGATGCGTGAACTTTTCCACGGCGAGGAGGATCTGGGCGTGCAGTTTAAGGTGCCCTTCGGCAGCAGCAGCAGCCAGCGCACGCCGGAGGGCTGGACGCGCGTCCAAACGTTCCTGCAGTACGACGAGCCGACGCGCCGCCTCTGGGAGGAGCTGCAAAAGCCGTACGGCAATCAGAGCTCCTTTTTGCGTCATCTCATACTGCTGGAGAAGTATTATCGCAATGGCGACCTCGTGCTTGCCGCGCACGCCTCCTCCAATGCCAGCGTTTATACGCAGACCGTGCGACAGCGTCTCAATTCCTATGATCATGGTCATTGCGGTGGCTTCCAAAGTAATGCCAAGACAAATGCCGCCGCCGTTGTCGCTTCCTCCTCCTGCTCCTCCTACTCCTCCTCCTCACCGAATGCTGCCAACCCGCCAGCCAATGCCAGTCTATCCTGTTCGCCTAATGCCAGCACCAGCAACAACAGCAACAACAACAACAACAACAACAGCAACAGCGGCAGCAGCAGTGTGCTCGCCAATGCTCTGACCACGCCCCAAGGCAGCAATAACAGCGGCATGGAACAGCCGTCTGGGCAGCCAGAGCCCATTATTCCGTTGGTGGAGCTGAACGATGATGATGACGATGACGAGGATGCGGACAAGGAGGATGCGGCCGACTATGCGCCAGAGTGCGGACTGTTGCCTCTGGACCGACTGCGCACTGTCTCCGTAGACAAGCTGACCAAGCAGCTCAGCTCCAATGCGGTAACCATAATAGCGCGACCCAAAGACAGCGCCAAAGCCGCAGTTGGAGCGACTGGAACAACGGCTACAGCGACGCCAGCAGCAGCAGCAGCTGTCGGTGAGGAATCGTCGCCGGTGAAAGCGGCTCTGCAAGCCAAGGATGCGCCTCCGCTGGTGCCCACCAATGTGTCCAATAGCCGCAGCATACTCAAGACCAATCTGCTCGGCATAAACAAGGCGGTGGAAATTGTGCCGCTCGCAACCAGTCAGCACCAACAACAACAACAGCAACAACAGCAACAGCAGCAACAGCAGCAGCAGCAGTCGCAGTCGCATTCCAATCACAAATCGGCGTCTGCATCCAACGAGAAACCGCACAAGCTACTGGACATGGCCAACAAGCTGGTGAGCAGCCATTGCCACAACGAGCTGCCGCAGCAGCAGCAGCAGCAGCCGAAGTCCAAGCCGATGTTGGCCAACGCCGCGACCACAATTCTACAACAGCAGCCGACACCAAAACCGCCGCCCAATGTGGCGCAGCTGCTCAGTTCGCCGCCGGAGCTGATTAGTCTGCAGCGTCGCCGCACGAGTGCCGCCAATTCGGCAAGTGCCGCCACGCTGCCGACGCTGGCGGGCAAACGGCTGCAGCTGCCGCGCGCAGCCGGCGGGGGCTCAGGATCAGGCTCAGGTGCGGGCGGGGGCTTAGGCCCAGGTTCGGGATCTGGTGCGCCCAGTGTGATTATGCTACCGGATAAGCTGACGCCGCAGGAGCGGCACGAGAGCAAGAGCTGGAAGCCGACGCTGATACCGCTCAAGGAGCAGCACAAGGTGCCGAGTAAGTCGCCAACGCTGTTCCAAACAGCCGACGGGCGACGTCTGCCCGCTCAGGTGCAGGTCCAGTCCGGTGGCAAGCCATACCTCATCTCAATCATTGACTACAATCGCATGTGCATCTTGCGGCGTGAGAAGCTCTTGCGCGACATGGCCAAAATAGATGCACCCAAGCAAACTGCACGCCAGCAGCTGCAGCAGCTCCAACAGCAACATCAACAACAGCTGCAACATCAACAACATCATCAACAACATCAACAACATCAACAACAGCAGCAACAACAACAACAACACAAACAACAGCAACACAAACATCAGCAGCTGCCAACGCTGCAGCCGGGCGGAGTTGCCGCCGGCAGCGCATTGCGACTGGCACGGCTCGCACCGAAGCCCATGCCGCCGCTGAGCAATCCACAGAATGCCAGTGGAACAGCTGGTGGTGCCCAGTCACAATCACAGTCACAGACGCAGTCATCGCCAGCCAGCTTTCAGCCGATGCTCAGCAATGCGCTGGCAGCGGCAGCCGCAACGGCTGCGGCGGCGGCGGCAAACAACAGCAGCGTCAGCCTGGATAGCAATAGCTCCTGGCTGTGGAAGAACTTTCCCGATGCCAATCAGTATATATTGAATGGTGCTGCCGCCGCCGCCGCAGCGGCAGCAGCCAATAAATTCCCGCATCTGACGGCCAAGCCGGCGACGGCAACGAGCTCTGCGGGCGGCGGAGGAGGAGGAGGATTGGGTGGCATCACATTTACGTTGAAGCAACAGCAGCAGCAACAGCAGCAACAGAAGCTCATCGACAATGTTATCATGTCCAAGATACCCAAAAGTCTCACGGTGATACCACAGCACATGGGCGGCGGCGGCGGCGGCGGAGGATTAGGAGGAACAGCAGCCAATGATGCTGGCGGGCACAAAGATTGATGATTGGCCCGATGCCTGAAGCAACTACAGTTAGAACTCAATCCTGCCAGTGAGAGAAAAGCGAATCAACCAGAAACTAATAAGCATAAGCGAAACCACAACGAGGCGGAACAGGAGCAGAAGAAGAAGCAGGAGCAGGAGAATAACAAGCAAAAGCAAATGCATTTTAAAAGATATATAATAATATAAGCGAGAAAGAGCGAGATAGAGACAGAGACAGAGACGGAGAGAGAGTGAGAGTGTGAGAGAGAGAGAGACAGATGAAGGGAGGTAGATTGGATGGATCAGAGATCAGAGTCAGGGTGTTTTTTGATTAGGTTTTAGAATAAAACATATATATATATATACATATATATATATATTCCATAAGAACAACCACAAGATAAGCGAAGATGCGCAGAAGAAAAAGGGAACACGAAAATGAAAAATAAAACAAAACAACATGCAAAAACTTAAATATAGAGAGTACTAGGGTTACGCATAAGAGTATACCATAAACACACACATATATATATGTATATATAAATATATATATATATATATATATATATATATACATATATACAGCTAGAGTTGAAAACTATACAAATAGATGCGAAAGAGAAGGCGAGAGTCGGGGAACTGCAGCAAGGAGAAAGCAGGCAATCAAACAAAACAGAAAAGTAAAGAAACAAAACGATTTGCTGCTGCATTAGACTTAGTTATGCGTTTTATAGTCTATATATATATATCGATATATCTATATAGAGGGTAGGCACATATACTTGGTAGTGTTTAGTATTATATTAGTTGGGGGGCATGTGTTTTAACTAATTGATCATGTTTTTTTTTTCTTACTTAAGTGAGCCTTTAAAGTTAACATCGTTACGCGATAGAACAGAACAGATATATACCATACATTAATACTATATACATAAATATATATATATATATATTTACATACATATATCTCCTCCGCATACATGCATATATATATATATTTTTTTATTCGATTTTAATGCACATCAAGCAAGAGTAAGGAAAACAAACTGGGCATTCGTGTATTATAGATACCAAATTGCTAGTGGCTAGCATACAGGCATACAATATATAGTAATATATATATATATATATATCTATATATATATATATACATATTCATAGACAGATGCGAGTTGTTTAAGGACAGGGGAAAAGAGACAGAGAGAGAGATTTGGTGTGGAAAGAAGCTGGTGCACAAACTAAATGCTGCCAAAATCTGTATCATTCAATCATCATTAACACATTTTTGTACATCCTCCCAATACCCTAGGCTCAGAGCCCAGCTGTTGTCGCTGGACTTGGGTTCCTGGGGCTTTATTGTATTATTAGAGCTACGCATGGATGCTCTTTCGGGGCTTTAGTTTGTGCAATCTGTCTAAACTGTCTGTCATTTGGTTTCTTCATTTACACACACACACAGACACACACACACACACATGCATACATACACTTTAACTTACCACTAGAAATAGTTACTTTTCTTTTTAAGCATAAACTTTTTTTTTTAATATTATTTAATTACAACCTTACACAGCGACTACAATTCGAAAAGAAAACATAAGAAAAAGAGTTGAAAGGAAATACCTAAATTACATATAGAAATTATTTTTCAATTATACATATACATGCATACATACATACATATATAGACATATATGTAGTATATAACTAATTTATGTTTCATTTCAATTATTATTTGTAAATATTTATACAGACATAAACGTAAACAACAAGAAAACACAAAACACAACAAATAATCAATAAAAACATATAAAAACAAATTATTTTCAACGATTTCATGTTCCGTTTCCTTTTCATTTCCATTTCGTTCCAAGCGCGTTCACTGCGGCTCTTAATGCCATGCTTCTAGTTTTAGGCCTCGGTTGTTATCGTTATCGTTATCGCTTATCGATAGGGCAACAAGACGATCAAATCAATTAGCAAAACAAATTGAAAAACAATACAAAATGGCACTCAAATTGAAAGCTTTCAAAATACAAACAAATTATATAAAGATAAATATATATTTGAATATATTTTAAACAGAGATATAATTGTGAATTAGCTCGTTAAGCATAGTTATATATATATATATATATATATAGTTATATCTATATATACATATATATGTATTGAAATTCAATTGTTGTTGTTGGAAACATTGAAAATGTATTTATAAACAAACAGAAAACAAAATCAAAAAATTATGTATGTTAAGTATATTTCGGTTGTCGTTGTTTTGCCTACGAAAACCCAAAAATGATAAAGAGAGTACATGCATATTTATTTATAGATCTATATGTATACACATGTGCATATATATATATATATATATATATATACAAATATATATATATATATATATGTACTTATTCAACTGTCCCGCGTGTCAGTGTCAAAATATGGCATGGGTCCTAAGTGCCCGAAAATGGACCAAAACTGATGCACGTTTGCCTTTACGAGCTTGCTTTTTATTTTTGTGCGAATGTGTGTGTGTGTGTGCATGTGTGCATGTGTATGTGTGAAAGGGAATTGTATTATGCACTTAAACTAATTACAACTTATATACCAATTATACTTACATTTATTTATGCATTAGTTTCAGTTCTTTAAACATAAGCAAAGATCCGAATTAGCTGCGATCTCCAGTCTTTTGTTACCGAAAGAGAAAAACCGTTTCAGAATAAATCCCTTACGATAAGTAATACTATATTCTATATACCATGGTTTTATTTACGAGATTTTCAGCTATTTCAAGGTATTGTGTTAAGGGTAAATAGCTGAAAGCTTGGTGTACTCAGAAGAAAAGCTTTCAGATCCATTTATACTTTATATTGAAGATCCGTAGAATCCTACAAGGAATTGCTTTAGAGGCCACAGACTTTGGCGTAAGGATCATGCAGAGGGAATATTGGGAATATAATCAGATAAGTAATAGCTGATCCAGTATTGCACAAAAGAAACACTGTAAAGATAAGACTTGAGTGGACATTAGAGGACTTGCAATTTCTCTTGCGAAATATTGTTGGAAATCGTATATTCGATGCCTTTTATACAAATCAAAGACCAATACGATATAAATTTAAATTTTAGCACCGACCTCGATTTTGAAAAAAAAAACCTGATGATTTGGAATGTCATATCTTTGCGCGGAGTTATGTCGTTTTGGAACGTCATATCTCCGCGCGGAGCTATTAACCGAGATATTATGTCGTTTTGGAACGTCATATCTCCGCGCGGAGCAATTATCTGTTTTTAAAATGTTATACCTTTTTGCATGCGTACGGATCCCTACCATCAATTGGCATTCAAACAAATTAAAAATCGATGGGTTCAAAAATGTTAAAGACAAAAAAGCCATTAGTTCGTAAAGACAACGTTTTTAATGATTTTTTGGAATATTTCCGTCAAATAATCTCCGATTTTGGAATTTCATACCATTTTTGACACGTAAGGATCAGTTCTAACGATTGGCATTAAAAAAGGGAAATCCAAAATGTTGACCCAAATCGACAAAATGGCAAGGGGTTACATCATGTTTTTTTCAAAATCGAGATCGGTGCGAAAATCGAAACTTTTTCGATGATTTTTTTCAATATCTCGGGTAATAGCTCCGCGCGGAGATATGACGTTGCTAAACGACATAATATCTCGGATAATAGCTCCGCGCGGAAATATGACGTTCCAAAACGACATAATATCTCGGATAATAGCTCCGCGCGGAGATATGACGTTCCAAAACGACATAACTCCGCGCGAATATATGACATTCCAAATCATCAGGTTTTTTTTTTCAACATCGAGGTCGGTGCTAAAATTGAAACTTTTTCGATGATTTTTTTTAATATCTCGGATAATAGCTCCGCGCGGAGATATGACGTTCCAAAATGATATCAAATCTCGGGTAATAGCTCCGCGCGGAGATATGACGTTCCAAAACGACATAATATCTCGGATAATAGCTCCGCGCTGGAGATATGACGTTCCAAAACGACATAATATCTCGGTTAATAGCTTCGCGCTGGAGATATGACGTTCCAAAACGACATAATATCTCGGGTAATAGCTCCGCGCGGAGATATGACGTTCCAAAACGACATAACTCCGCGCGGAGATATGACGTTCCAAAATGATATCAAATCTCGGGTAATAGCTCCGCGCGGAGATATGACGTTCCAAAACGACATAATATCTCGGATAATAGCTTCGCGCTGGAGATATGACGTTCCAAAACGACATAATATCTCGGTTAATAGCTTCGCGCTGGAGATATGACGTTCCAAAACGACATAATATCTCGGGTAATAGCTCCGCGCGGAGATATGACGTTCCAAAACGACATAACTCCGCGCGGAGATATGACGTTCCAAAATGATATCAAATCTCGGGTAATAGCTCCGCGCGGAGATATGACGTTCCAAAACGACATAATATCTTGAGTAATAGTTTCGCGCGGAGATATGACGTTCCAAAACGACATAATATCTCGGATAATAGCTCCGCGCGGAGATATGACGTTCCAAAACGACATAACTCCGCGCGGAGATATGACGTTCCAAAATGATATCAAATCTCGGGTAATAGCTCCGCGCGGAGATATGACGTTCCAAAACGACATAATATCTCGGATAATAGCTTCGCGCTGGAGATATGACGTTCCAAAACGACATAATATCTCGGTTAATAGCTTCGCGCTGGAGATATGACGTTCCAAAACGACATAATATCTCGGGTAATACCTTCGCGCTGGAGATATGACGTTCCAAAACGACATAATATCTCGGATAATAGCTTCGCGCTGGAGATATGACGTTCCAAAACGACATAATATCTTGAGTAATAGCTTCGCGCGGAGATATGACGTTCCAAAACGACATAATATCTCGGATAATAGCTCCGCGCGGAGATATGACGTTCCAAAACGACATAACTCCGCGCGGAGATATGACGTTCCAAAATGATATCAAATCTCGGGTAATAGCTCCGCGCGGAGATATGACTTTCCAAAACGACATAATATCTCGGATAATAGCTCCGCGCGGAGATATGACGTTCCAAAACGACATAGCTCCGCGCGAAGATATGACATTCCAAATCATCAGGTTTTTTTTTTTCAAAATCGAGATCGGTGCTAAAATCGAAACTTTTTCGATGACTTTTTTTAATATCTCGGGTAATAGTTCCGCGCGGAGATATGACGTTGTGAAACGACATAATATCTCGGATAATAGTTCCGCGCGGAGATATGACGTTCCAAAACGACATAATATCTCGGATAATAGCTCCGCGCGGAGATATGACGTTCCAAAACGACATAGCTCCGCGCGAAGATATGACATTCCAAATCATCAGGTTTTTTTTTTTCAAAATCGAGATCGGTGCTAAAATCGAAACTTTTTCGATGACTTTTTTTAATATCTCGGGTAATAGTTCCGCGCGGAGATATGACGTTCCAAAACGACATAATATCTCGGATAATAGTTCCGCGCGGAGATATGACGTTCCAAAACGACATAATATCTCGGATAATAGCTACGCGCGGAGATATGACGTTCCAAAACGACATAACTCCGCACGAAAATATGACATTCCAAATTATCAGGTTTTTTTTTCAAAATCGAGGTCGGTGCTCAAATCGAAACTTTTTCGATGACTTTTTTTAATATCTCGGGTAATAGCTCCGCGCGGAGATATGACGTTGCGAAACGACATAATATCTCGGATAATAGCTCCGCGCGGAGATATGACGTTCCAAAACGACATAATATCTCGGATAATAGCTCCGCGCGGAGATATGACGTTCCAAAACGACATAACTCCGCGCGAAAATATGACATTCCAAATCATCAGGTTTTTTTTTCAAACTCGAGGTCGGTGCTAAAATTGAAACTTTTTCGATGATTTTTTTTAATATCACGGATAATAGCTCCGCGCGGAGATATGACGTTCCAAAACGACATAATATCTCGGATAATAGCTCCGCGCGGAGATATGACGTTCCAAAACGACATAACATCTCGGATAATAGCTCCGCGCGGAGATATGACGTTCCAAAACGACATAATATCTCGGATAATAGCTCCGCGCGGAGATATGACGTTCCAAAACGACGTAATATCTCGGATAATAGCTCCGCGCGGAGATATGACGTTCCAAAACGACATAACTCCGCGCGGAGATATGACGTTCCAAAATGATATCAAATCTTGGGTAATAGCTCCGCGCGGAGATATGACGTTCCAAAACGACATAATATCTCAGATAATAGCTCCGCGCGGAGATATGACGTTCCAAAACGACATAACTCCGCGCGAAGATATGACATTCCAAACGATAAGGTTTTTTTTTTCAAAATCGAGGTCGGTGCGAAAATCGAAACTTTTTCGATGATTTTTTTCAATATCTCGGGTAATAGCTGCGCGCGGAGATATGACGTTCCAAAACGACATAGTATCTCGGATAATAGCTCCGCGCGGAGCTATGACGTTCCAAAACGACATAACTCCGCGCGAAGATATGACATTCCAAACGATAAGGTTTTTTATTTTCAAAATCGAGGTCGGTGCGAAAATCGAAGCTTTTTCGATGATTTTTTTTTAATATCTCGGGTAATAGCTCCGCGCGGAGATATGACGTTCCAAAACGACATAATATCTCGGATAATAGCTCCGCGCGGAGATATGACGTTCCAAAACGACATAATATCTCGGATAATAGCTCCGCGCGGAGATATGACGTTCCAAAACGACATAATATCTCGGATAATAGCTCCGCGCGGATATATGACGTTCCAAAAGGACATAACTCCGCGCGAAGACATGACATTCCAAATCATCAGGGTTTTTTTTTTCAAAATCGAGGTCGGTGCTAAAATCGAAACTTTTTCGATGATTTTTTTTAATATCTCGGATAATAGCTCCGCGCGGAGATATGACGTTCCAAAATGATATCAAATCTCGGGTAATAGCTCCGCGCGGAGATATGACGTTCCAAAACGACATAATATCTCGGATAATAGCTTCGCGCTGGAGATATGACGTTCCAAAACGACATAATATCTCGGTTAATAGCTTCGCGCTGGAGATATGACGTTCCAAAACGCCATAATATCTCGGGTAATACCTTCGCGCTGGAGATATGACGTTCCAAAACGACATAATATCTCGGATAATAGCTTCGCGCTGGAGATATGACGTTCCAAAACGACATAATATCTTGAGTAATAGCTTCGCGCGGAGATATGACGTTCCAAAACGACATAATATCTCGGATAATAGCTCCGCGCGGAGATATGACGTTCCAAAACGACATAACTCCGCGCGGAGATATGACGTTCCAAAATGATATCAAATCTCGGGTAATAGCTCCGCGCGGAGATATGACGTTCCAAAACGACATAATATCTCGGATAATAGCTCCGCGCGGAGATATGACGTTCCAAAACGACATAGCTCCGCGGGAAGATATGACATTCCAAATCATCATGTTTTTTTTTTTTCAAAATCGAGATCGGTGCTAAAATCGAAACTTTTTCGATGACTTTTTTTAATATCTCGGGTAATAGCTCCGCGCGGAGATATGACGTTGTGAAACGACATAATATCTCGGATAATAGTTCCGCGCGGAGATATGACGTTCCAAAACGACATAATATCTCGGATAATAGCTACGCGCGGAGATATGACGTTCCAAAACGACATAACTCCGCGCGAAAATATGACATTCCAAATCATCAGGTTTTTTTTTTCAAAATCGAGGTCGGTGCTCAAATCGAAACTTTTTCGATGACTTTTTTTAATATCTCGGGTAATAGCTCCGCGCGGAGATATGACGTTGCGAAACGACATAATATCTCGGATAATAGCTCCGCGCAGAGATATGACGTTCCAAAACGACATAATATCTCGGATAATAGCTCCGCGCGGAGATATGACGTTCCAAAACGACATAACTCCGCGCGAAAATATGACATTCCAAATCATCAGGTTTTTTTTTCAAACTCGAGGTCGGTGCTAAAATTGAACCTTTTTCGATGATTTTTTTTAATATCACGGATAATAGCTCCGCGCGGAGATATGACGTTCCAAAACGACATAATATCTCGGATAATAGCTCCGCGCGGAGATATGACGTTCCAAAACGACATAACATCTCGGATAATAGCTCCGCGCGGAGATATGACGTTCCAAAACGACATAATATCTCGGATAATAGCTCCGCGCGGAGATATGACGTTCCAAAACGACGTAATATCTCGGATAATAGCTCCGCGCGGAGATATGACGTTCCAAAACGACATAACTCCGCGCGGAGATATGACGTTCCAAAATGATATCAAATCTTGGGTAATAGCTCCGCGCGGAGATATGACGTTCCAAAACGACATAACTCCGCGCGAAGATATGACATTCCAAACGATAAGGTTTTTTTTTTCAAAATCGAGGTCGGTGCGAAAATCGAAACTTTTTCGATGATTTTTTTCAATATCTCGGGTAATAGCTGCGCGCGGAAATATGACGTTCCAAAACGACATAGTATCTCGGATAATAGCTCCGCGCGGAGATATGACGTTCCAAACCGACGTAATATCTCGGATAATAGCTCCGCGCGGAGATATGACGTTCCAAAACGACATAACTCCGCGCGAAGATATGACATTCCAAACGATAAGGTTTTTTATTTTCAAAATCGAGGTCGGTGCGAAAATCGAAACTTTTTCGATGATTTTTTTTTAATATCTCGGGTAATAGCTCCGCGCGGAGATATGACGTTCCAAAACGACATAATATCTCGGATAATAGCTCCGCGCGGAGATATGACGTTCCAAAACGACATAATATCTCGGATAATAGCTCCGCGCGGAGATATGACGTTCCAAAACGACATAATATCTCGGATAATAGCTCCGCGCGGAGATATGACGTCCCAAAAGGACATAACTCCGCGTGAAGACATGACATTCCAAATCATCAGGGTTTTTTTTTTCAAAATCGAGGTCGGTGCTAAAATCGAAACTTTTTCGATGATTTTTTTTAATATCTCGGATAATAGCTCCGCGCGGAGATATGACGTTCCAAAATGATATCAAATCTCGGGTAATAGCTCCGCGCGGAGATATGACGTTCCAAAACGACATAATATCTCGGATAATAGCTCCGCGTGGAGATATGACGTTCCAAAACGACATAACTCCGCGCGAGGATATGACATTCCAAATCATCAGATTTTTTTTTTTCAAAATCGAGGTCGGTGCTAAAATCGAAACTTTATCGATGTTTTTTTTTTATATCTTGAGTAATAGTTTCGCGCTGGAGATATGACGTTCCAAAACGACATAATATCACGGATAATAGCTTCGCGCTGGATATATGACGTTCCAAAACGACATAATATCTCGAGTAATAGCTTCGCGCGGAGATATGACGTTCCAAAACGACATAATATCTCGGGTAATACCTTCGCGCTGGAGATATGACGTTCCAAAACGACATAATATCTCGGATAATAGCTTCGCGCTGGATATATGACGTTCCAAAACGACATAATATCTCGAGTAATAGCTTCGCGCGGAGATATGACGTTCCAAAACGACATAACTCCGCGCGAAGATATGACATTCCAAATCATCAGTTTTTTTTTTTTCAAAGTCGAGGTCGGTGCGAAAATCGAAACTTTTTCGAAGATTTTTTTTAATATCTCGGGTATGACGTTCCAAAACGACATAATATCTCGGATAATAGCTCCGCGCGGAGATATGACGTTCCAAACCGACATAACATCTCGGATAATAGCTCCGCGCGGAGATATGACGTTCCAAAACGACATAATATCTCGGATAATAGCTCCGCGCGGAGATATGACGTTCCAAAACGACGTAATATCTCGGATAATAGCTCCGCGCGGAGATATGACGTTCCAAAACGATATAACTCCGCGCGGAGATATGACGTTCCAAAATGATATCAAATCTTGGGTAATAGCTCCGCGCGGAGATATGACGTTCCAAAACGACATAATATCTCAGATAATAGCTCCGCGCGGAGATATGACGTTCCAAAACGACATAACTCCGCGCGAAGATATGACATTCCAAACGATAAGGTTTTTTTTTTCAAAATCGAGGTCGGTGCGAAAATCGAAACTTTTTCGATGATTTTTTTCAATATCTCGGGTAATAGCTGCGCGCGGAGATATGACGTTCCAAAACGACATAGTATCTCGGATAATAGCTCCGCGCGGAGCTATGACGTTCCAAACCGACGTAAAATCTCGGATAATAGCTCCGCGCGGAGATATGACGTTCCAAAACGACATAACTCCGCGCGAAGATATGACATTCCCAACGATAAGGTTTTTTTTTAAAAAATCGAGGTCGGTGCGAAAATCGAAGCTTTTTCGATAATTTTTTTTTAATATCTCGGGTAATAGCTCCGCGCGGAGATATGACGTTCCAAAACGACATAATATCTCGGATAATAGCTCCGCGCGGAGATATGACGTTCCAAAACGACATAATATCTCGGATAATAGCTCCGCGCGGAGATATGACGTTCCAAAACGACATAATATCTCGGATAATAGCTCCGCGCGGATATATGACGTTCCAAAAGGACATAACTCCGCGCGAAGACATGACATTCCAAATCATCAGGGTTTTTTTTTTCAAAATCGAGGTCGGTGCTAAAATCGAAACTTTTTCGATGATTTTTTTTAATATCTCGGATAATAGCTCCGCGCGGAGATATGACGTTCCAAAATGATATAAAATCTCGGGTAATAGCTCCGCGCGGAGATATGACGTTCCAAAACGACATAATATCTCGGATAATAGCTTCGCGCTGGAGATATGACGTTCCAAAACGACATAATATCTCGGTTAATAGCTTCGCGCTTGAGATATGACGTTCCAAAACGACATAATATCTCGGGTAATACCTTCGCGCTGGAGATGTGACGTTCCAAAACGACATAATATCTCGGATAATAGCTTCGCGCTGGAGATATGACGTTCCAAAACGACATAATATCTTGAGTAATAGCTTCGCGCGGAGATATGACGTTCCAAAACGACATAATATCTCGGATAATAGCTCCGCGCGGAGATATGACGTTCCAAAACGACATAACTCCGCGCGGAGATATGACGTCCAAAATGATATCAAATCTCGGGTAATAGCTCCGCGCGGAGATATGACGTTCCAAAACGACATAATATCTCGGATAATAGCTCCGCGCGGAGATATGACGTTCCAAAACGACATAATATCTCAGATAATAGCTCCGCGCGGAGATATGACGTTCCAAAACGACATAACTCCGCGCGAAGATATGACATTCCAAACGATAAGGTTTTTTTTTTCAAAATCGAGGTCGGTGCGAAAATCGAAACTTTTTCGATGATTTTTTTCAATATCTCGGGTAATAGCTGCGCGCGGAGATATGACGTTCCAAAACGACATAGTATCTCGGATAATAGCTCCGCGCGGAGCTATGACGTTCCAAACCGACGTAATATCTCGGATAATAGCTCCGCGCGGAGATATGACGTTCCAAAACGACATAACTCCGCGCGAAGATATGACATTCCCAACGATAAGGTTTTTTTTTAAAAAATCGAGGTCGGTGCGAAAATCGAAGCTTTTTCGATAATTTTTTTTTAATATCTCGGGTAATAGCTCCGCGCGGAGATATGACGTTCCAAAACGACATAATATCTCGGATAATAGCTCCGCGCGGAGATATGACGTTCCAAAACGACATAATATCTCGGATAATAGCTCCGCGCGGAGATATGACGTTCCAAAACGACATAATATCTCGGATAATAGCTCCGCGCGGATATATGACGTTCCAAAAGGACATAACTCCGCGCGAAGACATGACATTCCAAATCATCAGGGTTTTTTTTTTCAAAATCGAGGTCGGTGCTAAAATCGAAACTTTTTCGATGATTTTTTTTAATATCTCGGATAATAGCTCCGCGCGGAGATATGACGTTCCAAAATGATATCAAATCTCGGGTAATAGCTCCGCGCGGAGATATGACGTTCCAAAACGACATAATATCTCGGATAATAGCTTCGCGCTGGAGATATGACGTTCCAAAACGACATAATATCTCGGTTAATAGCTTCGCGCTGGAGATATGACGTTCCAAAACGACATAATATCTCGGGTAATACCTTCGCGCTGGAGATGTGACGTTCCAAAACGACATAATATCTCGGATAATAGCTTCGCGCTGGAGATATGACGTTCCAAAACGACATAATATCTTGAGTAATAGCTTCGCGCGGAGATATGACGTTCCAAAACGACATAATATCTCGGATAATAGCTCCGCGCGGAGATATGACGTTCCAAAACGACATAACTCCGCGCGGAGATATGACGTCCAAAATGATATCAAATCTCGGGTAATAGCTCCGCGCGGAGATATGACGTTCCAAAACGACATAATATCTCGGATAATAGCTCCGCGCGGAGATATGACGTTCCAAAACGACATAGCTCCGCGCGAAGATATGACATTCCAAATCATCAGTTTTTTTTTTTTTCAAAATCGAGATCGGTGCTAAAATCGAAACTTTTTCGATGACTTTTTTTAATATCTCGGGTAATAGCTCCGCGCGGAGATATGACGTTGTGAAACGACATAATATCTCGGATAATAGTTCCGCGCGGAGATATGACGTTCCAAAACGACATAATATCTCGGATAATAGCTACGCGCGGAGATATGACGTTCCAAAACGACATAACTCCGCGCGAAAATATGACATTCCAAATCATCAGGTTTTTTTTTTCAAAATCGAGGTCGGTGCTCAAATCGAAACTTTTTCGATGACTTTTTTTAATATCTCGGGTAATAGCTCCGCGCGGAGATATGACGTTGCGAAACGACATAATATCTCGGATAATAGCTCCGCGCAGAGATATGACGTTCCAAAACGACATAATATCTCGGATAATAGCTCCGCGCGGAGATATGACGTTCCAAAACGACATAACTCCGCGCGAAAATATGACATTCCAAATCATCAGGTTTTTTTTTCAAACTCGAGGTCGGTGCTAAAATTGAAACTTTTTCGATGATTTTTTTTAATATCACGGATAATAGCTCCGCGCGGAGATATGACGTTCCAAAACGACATAGTATCTCGGATAATAGCTCCGCGCGGAGATATGACGTTCCAAACCGACGTAATATCTCGGATAATAGCTCCGCGCGGAGATATGACGTTCCAAAACGACATAACTCCGCGCGAAGATATGACATTCCAAACGATAAGGTTTTTTATTTTCAAAATCGAGGTCGGTGCGAAAATCGAAACTTTTTCGATGATTTTTTTTTAATATCTCGGGTAATAGCTCCGCGCGGAGATATGACGTTCCAAAACGACATAATATCTCGGATAATAGCTCCGCGCGGAGATATGACGTTCCAAAACGACATAATATCTCGGATAATAGCTCCGCGCGGAGATATGACGTTCCAAAACGACATAATATCTCGGATAATAGCTCCGCGCGGAGATATGACGTCCCAAAAGGACATAACTCCGCGTGAAGACATGACATTCCAAATCATCAGGGTTTTTTTTTTCAAAATCGAGGTCGGTGCTAAAATCGAAACTTTTTCGATGATTTTTTTTAATATCTCGGATAATAGCTCCGCGCGGAGATATGACGTTCCAAAATGATATCAAATCTCGGGTAATAGCTCCGCGCGGAGATATGACGTTCCAAAACGACATAATATCTCGGATAATAGCTCCGCGTGGAGATATGACGTTCCAAAACGACATAACTCCGCGCGAGGATATGACATTCCAAATCATCAGATTTTTTTTTTTCAAAATCGAGGTCGGTGCTAAAATCGAAACTTTATCGATGTTTTTTTTTTATATCTTGAGTAATAGTTTCGCGCTGGAGATATGACGTTCCAAAACGACATAATATCACGGATAATAGCTTCGCGCTGGATATATGACGTTCCAAAACGACATAATATCTCGAGTAATAGCTTCGCGCGGAGATATGACGTTCCAAAACGACATAATATCTCGGGTAATACCTTCGCGCTGGAGATATGACGTTCCAAAACGACATAATATCTCGGATAATAGCTTCGCGCTGGATATATGACGTTCCAAAACGACATAATATCTCGAGTAATAGCTTCGCGCGGAGATATGACGTTCCAAAACGACATAGCTCCGCGCGAAGATATGACATTCCAAATCATCAGTTTTTTTTTTTTCAAAGTCGAGGTCGGTGCGAAAATCGAAACTTTTTCGAAGATTTTTTTTAATATCTCGGGTATGACGTTCCAAAACGACATAATATCTCGGATAATAGCTCCGCGCGGAGATATGACGTTCCAAACCGACATAACATCTCGGATAATAGCTCCGCGCGGAGATATGACGTTCCAAAACGACATAATATCTCGGATAATAGCTCCGCGCGGAGATATGACGTTCCAAAACGACGTAATATCTCGGATAATAGCTCCGCGCGGAGATATGACGTTCCAAAACGACATAACTCCGCGCGGAGATATGACGTTCCAAAATGATATCAAATCTTGGGTAATAGCTCCGCGCGGAGATATGACGTTCCAAAACGACATAATATCTCAGATAATAGCTCCGCGCGGAGATATGACGTTCCAAAACGACATAACTCCGCGCGAAGATATGACATTCCAAACGATAAGGTTTTTTTTTTCAAAATCGAGGTCGGTGCGAAAATCGAAACTTTTTCGATGATTTTTTTCAATATCTCGGGTAATAGCTGTGCGCGGAGATATGACGTTCCAAAACGACATAGTATCTCGGATAATAGCTCCGCGCGGAGCTATGACGTTCCAAACCGACGTAATATCTCGGATAATAGCTCCGCGCGGAGATATGACGTTCCAAAACGACATAACTCCGCGCGAAGATATGACATTCCAAACGATAAGGTTTTTTTTTAAAAAATCGAGGTCGGTGCGAAAATCGAAGCTTTTTCGATAATTTTTTTTTAATATCTCGGGTAATAGCTCCGCGCGGAGATATGACGTTCCAAAACGACATAATATCTCGGATAATAGCTCCGCGCGGAGATATGACGTTCCAAAACGACATAATATCTCGGATAATAGCTCCGCGCGGATATATGACGTTCCAAAAGGACATAACTCCGCGCGAAGACATGACATTCCAAATCATCAGGGTTTTTTTTTTCAAAATCGAGGTCGGTGCTAAAATCGAAACTTTTTCGATGATTTTTTTTAATATCTCGGATAATAGCTCCGCGCGGAGATATGACGTTCCAAAATGATATCAAATCTCGGGTAATAGCTCCGCGCGGAGATATGACGTTCCAAAACGACATAATATCTCGGATAATAGCTTCGCGCTGGAGATATGACGTTCCAAAACGACATAATATCTCGGTTAATAGCTTCGCGCTGGAGATATGACGTTCCAAAACGACATAATATCTCGGGTAATACCTTCGCGCTGGAGATGTGACGTTCCAAAACGACATAATATCTCGGATAATAGCTTCGCGCTGGAGATATGACGTTCCAAAACGACATAATATCTTGAGTAATAGCTTCGCGCGGAGATATGACGTTCCAAAACGACATAATATCTCGGATAATAGCTCCGCGCGGAGATATGACGTTCCAAAACGACATAACTCCGCGCGGAGATATGACGTCCAAAATGATATCAAATCTCGGGTAATAGCTCCGCGCGGAGATATGACGTTCCAAAACGACATAATATCTCGGATAATAGCTCCGCGCGGAGATATGACGTTCCAAAACGACATAGCTCCGCGCGAAGATATGACATTCCAAATCATCAGTTTTTTTTTTTTTCAAAATCGAGATCGGTGCTAAAATCGAAAATTTTTCGATGACTTTTTTTAATATCTCGGGTAATAGCTCCGCGCGGAGATATGACGTTGTGAAACGACATAATATCTCGGATAATAGTTCCGCGCGGAGATATGACGTTCCAAAACGACATAATATCTCGGATAATAGCTACGCGCGGAGATATGACGTTCCAAAACGACATAACTCCGCGCGAAAATATGACATTCCAAATCATCAGGTTTTTTTTTTCAAAATCGAGGTCGGTGCTCAAATCGAAACTTTTTCGATGACTTTTTTTAATATCTCGGGTAATAGCTCCGCGCGGAGATATGACGTTGCGAAACGACATAATATCTCGGATAATAGCTCCGCGCAGAGATATGACGTTCCAAAACGACATAATATCTCGGATAATAGCTCCGCGCGGAGATATGACGTTCCAAAACGACATAACTCCGCGCGAAAATATGACATTCCAAATCATCAGGTTTTTTTTTCAAACTCGAGGTCGGTGCTAAAATTGAAACTTTTTCGATGATTTTTTTTAATATCACGGATAATAGCTCCGCGCGGAGATATGACGTTCCAAAACGACATAATATCTCGGATAATAGCTCCGCGCGGAGATATGACGTTCCAAAACGACATAACATCTCGGATAATAGCTCCGCGCGGAGATATGACGTTCCAAAACGACATAATATCTCGGATAATAGCTCCGCGCGGAGATATGACGTTCCAAAACGACGTAATATCTCGGATAATAGCTCCGCGCGGAGATATGACGTTCCAAAACGACATAACTCCGCGCGGAGATATGACGTTCCAAAATGATATCAAATCTTGGGTAATAGCTCCGCGCGGAGATATGACGTTCCAAAACGACATAATATCTCAGATAATAGCTCCGCGCGGAGATATGACGTTCCAAAACGACATAACTCCGCGCGAAGATATGACATTCCAAACGATAAGGTTTTTTTTTCAAAATCGAGGTCGGTGCGAAAATCGAAACTTTTTCGATGATTTTTTTCAATATCTCGGGTAATAGCTGCGCGCGGAGATATGACTTTCCAAAACGACATAGTATCTCGGATAATAGCTCCGCGCGGAGATATGACGTTCGAAACCGACGTAATATCTCGGATAATAGCTCCGCGCGGAGATATGACGTTCCAAAACGACATAACTCCGCGCGAAGATATGACATTCCAAACGATAAGGTTTTTTATTTTCAAAATCGAGGTCGGTGCGAAAATCGAAACTTTTTCGATGATTTTTTTTTAATATCTCGGGTAATAGCTCCGCGCGGAGATATGACGTTCCAAAACGACATAATATCTCGGATAATAGCTCCGCGCGGAGATATGACGTTCCAAAACGACATAATATCTCGGATAATAGCTCCGCGCGGAGATATGACGTTCCAAAACGACATAATATCTCGGATAATAGCTCCGCGCGGAGATATGACGTTCCAAAAGGACATAACTCCGCGCGAAGACATGACATTCCAAATCATCAGGGTTTTTTTTTTCAAAATCGAGGTCGGTGCTAAAATCGAAACTTTTTCGATGATTTTTTTTAATATCTCGGATAATAGCTCCGCGCGGAGATATGACGTTCCAAAATGATATCAAATCTCGGGTAATAGCTCCGCGCGGAGATATGACGTTCCAAAACGACATAATATCTCGGATAATAGCTCCGCGTGGAGATATGACGTTCCAAAACGACATAACTCCGCGCGAGGATATGACATTCCAAATCATCAGATTTTTTTTTTTTCAAAATCGAGGTCGGTGCTAAAATCGAAACTTTATCGATGTTTTTTTTTTATATCTTGAGTAATAGTTTCGCGCTGGAGATATGACGTTCCAAAACGACATAATATCACGGATAATAGCTTCGCGCTGTATATATGACGTTCCAAAACGACATAATATCTCGAGTAATAGCTTCGCGCGGAGATATGACGTTCCAAAACGACATAATATCTCGGGTAATACCTTCGCGCTGGAGATATGACGTTCCAAAACGACATAATATCTCGGATAATAGCTTCGCGCTGGATATATGACGTTCCAAAACGACATAATATCTCGAGTAATAGCTTCGCGCGGAGATATGACGTTCCAAAACGACATAACTCCGCGCGAAGATATGACATTCCAAATCATCAGTTTTTTTTTTTTTCAAAGTCGAGGTCGGTGCGAAAATCGAAACTTTTTCGATGATTTTTTTTAATATCTCTGGTAAATATAGTCTGTTTTTAAAATGTTATACCTTTTTGAATGCGTACGGATCCCTACCATCAATTGGCATTCAAACAAATTAAACGTCGATGGGTTCAAAAATATTAAAGACAAAAAAGCCATTGGTTCGTAAAGACAACGTTTCTGATGATTTTTTTGAATATTTCCGTCAAATAATGTCCGATTTTGGAATTTCATACCATTTTTGACTCGTAAGGATCAGCTCTAACGATTGGCATCAAATAAGGGAAATCCAAAATTTTGACCCAAATCGACAAAATGGCAAGGGGTTACATCATGTTTTTTTCAAAATCGAGTAATAGCTTCGCGCTGGAGATATGACGTTCCAAAACGACATAATATCTCGGATAATGGCTCCGCGCGGAGATATGACGTTCCAAAACGACATAATATCACGGATAATGGTTCCGCGCGGAGATATGACGTTCCAAAATGACATAATATCTCGGATAATAGCTCCGCGCGGAGATATGACGTTCCAAAACGAAATAATGTCTCGGATAATAGCTCCGCGCCGAGATATGCTGTTCCAAAACGACGAAATTTCTCGGACAATAGCTCCGCGCGGAGATATGACGTTCCAAAACGACATAATATCTCGGATAATAGCTCCGCGAGGAGATATGACGTTCCAAAACCACATAATATTTTGGATAATAGCTCCGCGCGGAGATATGACGTTCCAAAACGACATAACTCCGCGCGAAAATATGACATTCCAAATCATCAGGTTTTTTTTTTTTTCAAAATCGAGGTCGGTGCTAAAATCGAAACTTTTTCGATGATTTTTGTTAATGTCTCGGATAATACCTCCGCGCGGAGATATGACTTTCCAAAACGACATAAAATCTCGGATAATAGTTCCGCGCGGAGATATGACGTTCCAAAACGACATAACTCCGCGCGAAGATATGACATTCCAAATCATCAGGTTTTTTTGTTTCAAAATCGAGGTCGGTGCTAAAATCGAAACTTTTTCGATGATTTTTTATAATATCTCGGGTAATAGCTCCGCGCGGAGATATGACGTTCCAAAACGACATAATATCTCGGATAATAGCTCAGCGCGGAGATATGACGTTCCAAAACGACATAATATCTCGGATAATAGCTCCGCGCGGATATATGACGTTCCAAAACGACATAATATTTCGGATAATATCTCCGCACGGAGATATGACGTTCCAAAACGACATAATATCTCGGATAATAGTTCCGCGCGGAGATATGACGTTCCAAAACGACATAACTCCGCGCGAAGATATGACATTCCAAATCATCAGGTTTTTTTGTTTCAAAATCGAGGTCGGTGCTAAAATCGAAACTTTTTCGATGATTTTTGTTAATGTCTCGGGTAATAGCTCCGCGCGGAGATATGACTTTCCAAAACGACATAAAATCTCGGATAATAGTTCCGCGCGGAGATATGACGTTCCAAAACGACATAACTCCGCGCGAAGATATGACATTCCAAATCATCAGGTTTTTTTGTTTCAAAATCGAGGTCGGTGCTAAAATCGAAACTTTTTCGATGATTTTTGTTAATGTCTCGGGTAATAGCTCCGCGCGGAGATATGACGTTCCAAAACGACATAATATCACGGATAATGGCTCCGCGCGGAGATATGACGTTCCAAAACGATATAATATCTCGGCTAATAGTTCCGAGCGGAGATATGAAGTTCCAAAACGACATAATATCTCGGATAATAGCTCCGCGCCGAGATATGATGTTCCAAAACGACATAATTTCTCGGACAATAGCTCCGCGCGGAGATATGACGTTCCAAAACGACATAATATCTCGGATAATAGCTCCGCGAGGAGATATGATGTTCCAAAACCACTTAATATCTCGGATAATAGCTCCGCGCGGAGATATGACGTTCCAAAACGACATAACTCCGCGCGAAAATATGACATTCCAAATCAACAGGTTTTTTTTTTTTCAAAATCGAGGTCGGTGCTAAAATCGAAACTTTTTCGATGATTTTTTTTAATATCTCGGGTAATAGCTCCGCGCGGAGATATGACGTTCCAAAACGACATAATATCTCGGATAATAGCTCCGCGCGGAGATATGATGTTCCAAAACGACATAATATCTCGGATAATAGCTCCGCGCGGAGATATGACGTTCCAAAACGACATAATATCTCGGATAATATCTCTGCACGGAGATATTACGTTCCAAAACGACATAACTCCGCGCGAATCCAAAATCTGACGTTATTTGAAGGAAATATGCCATAAAATCATCAAAAAGGTTGAATTTACGAACGAATCGGTTTTTTGTCAACAACATTTTTCAGACCATCGATAATTAACTTGTTTGAATGCCAATGGATGGTGGGGATCCGTACGCATTTAAAAAGGTATACCATTTTAAAATCAGACATTATTTATCCGAGATATTAAAAAAAATCATCGAAAAAGTTTCGATTTTAGCACCGACCTCGATTTTGAAAGAAAAAACCTGATGATTTGGAATGTCATATGTTCGCGCGGAGTTATGTCGTTTTGGAACGTCATATCTCCGCGCGGAGCTATTATCCGAGATATTATGTCGTTTTGGAACGTCATATCTCCGCGCGGAGCTATTATTCGAGATATTATGTCGTTTTGGAACGTCATATCTCCAGCGCGAAGCTATTACCCGAGATATTAAAAAAAAATCAACGAAAAAGTTTCGATTTTAGCACCGACCTCGATTTTGAAAAAAAAAAAACTGATGATTTGGAATGTCATATCTTCGCGCGGAGCTATGTCGTTTTGGAACGTCATATCTCCACGCGGAGCTATTATTCGAGATATTATGTCGTTTTGGAACGTCATATCTCCGCGCGGAGCTATTATTCGAGATATTATGTCGTTTTGGAACGTCATATCTCCGCGCGGAGCTATTATTCGAGATATTATGTCGTTTTGGAACGTCATATCTCCAGCGCGAAGCTATTACCCGAGATATTAAAAAAAAAATCAACGAAAAAGTTTCGATTTTAGCACCGACCTCGATTTTGAAAAAAAAAACTGATGATTTGGAATGTCATATCTTCGCGCGGAGCTATGTCGTTTTGGAACGTCATATCTCCGCGCGGAGCTATTATTCGAGATATTATGTCGTTTTGGAACGTCATATCTCCGCGCGGAGGTATTATCCGAGATATTATGTCGTTTTGGAACGTCATATCTCCAGCGCGAAGCTATTACCCGAGATATTAAAAATAAAATCAACGAAAAAGTTTCGATATTAGCACCGACCTCGATTTTGAAAAAAAAAAACTGATGATTTGGAATGTCATATCTTCGCGCGGAGCTATGTCGTTTTGGAACGTCATATCTCCGCGCGGAGCTATTATTCGAGATATTATGTCGTTTTGGAACGTCATATCTCCGCGCGGAGCTATTACCCGAGATATTAAAAAAATCATCGAAAAAGTTTCGATTTTAGCACCGACCTCGATTTTGAAAAAAAAAAAAACTGATGATTTGGAATGTCATATCTCCGCGCGGAGCTATTATTCGAGATATTTTGTCTTTTTGGAACGTCATATCTCCGCGCGGAGGTATTATCCGAGATATTATGTCGTTTTGGAACGTCAGATCTCCAGCGCGAAGCTATTACCCGAGATATTAAAAAAAAATCATCGAAAAAGTTTCGATTTTCGCACCGATCTCGATTTTGAAAAAAACATGATGTAACCCCTTGCGATTTTGTCGATTTGGGTCAAAATTTTGGATTTCCCTTTTTTGATGCCAATCGTTAGAACTGATCCTTACGAGTCAAAAATGGTATGAAATTCCAAAATCGGAGATTATTTGACGGAAATATTCCAAAAAATCATCAGAAACGTTGTCTTTACGAACTAATGGTTTTTTTGTCTTTAACATTTTTGAACCCATCGACGTTTAATTTGTTTGAATGCCAATTGATGGTAGGGATCCGTACGCATTCAAAAAGGTAAAACATTTTAAAAACAGACATTATTTACCCGAGATATTAAAAAAAATCATCGAAAAAGTTTCGATTTTAGCACCGACCTCGATTTTGAAAAAAAAAAACTGATGATTTGGAATGTCATATCTTCGCGCGGAGCTATGTCGTTTTGGAACGTCATATCTCCGCGCGGAGCTATTATTCGAGATATTATGTCGTTTTGGAACGTCATATCTCCGCGCGGATCTATTATTCGAGATATTATGTCGTTTTGGAACGTCATATCTCCGCGCGGAGGTATTATCCGAGATATTATGTCGTTTTGGAACGTCATATCTCCGCGCGGAGCTATTATTCGAGATATTATGTCGTTTTGGAACGTCATATCTCCGCGCGGAGGTATTATCCGAGATATTATATCGTTTTAGAACGTCATATCTCCGCGCGGAGCTATTCTCCAAGATATTATGTCGTTTTGGAACGTCATATCTCCGCGCGGAGCTATTACCCTAGATATTATGTCGTTTTGGAACGTCATATCTCCGCGCGGAGCTATTATCCGAGATATTATGTCGTTTTGGAACGTCATATCTCCGTGCGGAGCTATTATCCGAGATATTATGTCGTTTTGGAACGTCATATCTCCGCGCGGAGCTATTACCCGAGACATTAAAAAAAAAATCAACGAAAAAGTTTCGATTTTAGTTCCGACCTCGATTTTGAAAAAAAAAACTGATGATTTGGAATGTCATATCTTCGCGCGGAGCTGTGTCGTTTTGGAACGTCATATCTCCGCGCGGAGCTATTATTCGAGATATTATTTCGTTTTGGAACGTCATATCTCCGCGCGGAGGTGTTACCCGAGATATTATGTCGTTTTGGAACGTCATATCTCCGCGCGGAGCTATTACCCGAGATATTAAAAAAAAAATCAACGAAAAAGTTTCGATTTTAGTTCCGACTTTGATTTTGAAAAAAAAAACTGATGATTTGGAATGTCATATCTTCGCGCGGAGCTATGTCGTTTTGGAACGTCATATCTCCGCGCGGAGCTATTATTCGAGATATTATGTCGTTTTGAAACGTCATATCTCCGCGCGGAGCTATTATTCGAGATATTATGTCGTTTTGGAACGTCATATCTCCGTGCGGAGGTATTATCCGAGATATTATGTCGTTTTGGAACGTCATATCTCCAGCGCGAAGCTATTACCCGAGATATTAAAAAAAAAATCAACGAAAAAGTTTCGATTTTAGCACCGACCTCGATTTTGAAAAAAAAAAACTGATGATTTGGAAATGTCATATCTTCGCGCGGAGCTATGTCGTTTTGGAACGTCATATCTCCGCGCGGAGCTATTACCCGAGATATTATGTCGTATTGGAACGTCATATCTCCGCGCGGAGCTATTATCCGAGATATTATGTCGTTTTGGAACGTCATATCTCCGCGCAGAGCTATTATCCGAGATATTATGTCGTTTTGGAACGTCATATCTCTGCGCGGAGCTATTCCCCGAGATATTATGTCGTATTGGAACGTCATATCTCCGCGCGGAGCTATTATCCGAGATATTATGTCGTTTTGGAACTTCATATCTCCAGCGCGAAGCTATTACCCGAGATATTAAAAAAAAATCAACGAAAAAGTTTCGATTTTCGCACCGATCTCGATTTTGAAAAAAAAAAACTGATGATTTGGAATGTCATATCTTCGCGCGGAGCTATGTCGTTTTGGAACGTCATATCTCCGCGCGGAGCTATTATTCGAGATATTATGTCGTTTTGGAACGTCATATCTCCGCGCGGAGGTATTATCCGAGATATTATGTCGTTTTGGAACGTCATATCTCCAGCGCGAAGCTATTACCCGAGATATTAAAAAAAAATCATCGAAAAAGATTCGATTTTCGCACCGATCTCGATTTTGAAAAAAACATGACGTAACCCCTTGCCATTTTGTCGGGTCAAAATTTTGGATTTCCCTTTTTTGATGTCAATCGTTAGAACTGATCCTTACGAGTCAAAAATGGTATGAAATTCCAAAATCGGAGATTATTTGACGGAAATATTCCAAAAAATCATCAGAAACGTTGTCTTTATGAACTAATGGTTTTTTTGTCTTTAACATTTTTGAACCCATCGACGTTTAATTTGTTTGAATGCCAATTGATGGTAGGGATCCGTACGCATTCAAAATGGTATAACATTTTAAAAACAGACATTATTTACCCGAGATATTAAAAAAAATCATCGAAAAAGTTTCGATTTTAGCACCGACCTCGATTTTGAAAAAAAAAAAACCTGATGATTTGGAATGTCATATCTTCGCGCGGAGTTATGTCGTTTTGGAACGTCATATCTCCGCGCGAAGCTATTACTCGAGATATTATGTCGTTTTGGAACGTCATATCTCCGCGCGAAGCTATTTTCCGAGATATTATGTCGTTTTGGAACGTCATATCTCTGCGCGGATCTATTACCCGAGATATTATGTCGTTTTGGAACGTCATATCTCCGCGCGGAGCTATTATCCGAGATATTATGTCGTTTTGGAACGTCATATCTCCGCGCGGAGCTATTTTCCGAGATATTATGTCGTTTTGGAACGTCATATCTCCAGCGCGAAGCTATTACCCGAGATATTAAAAAAAAAATCAACGAAAAAGTTTCGATTTTAGCACCGACCTCGATTTTGAATAAAAAAACTGATGATTTGGAATGTCATATCTTCGCGCGGAGCTATGTCGTTTTGGAACGTCATATCTCCGCGCGAAGCTATTTTCCGAGATATTATGTCGTTTTGGAACGTCATATCTCTGCGCGGATCTATTACCCGAGATATTATGTCGTTTTGGAACGTCATATCTCCGCGCGGAGCTATTATTCGAGATATTATGTCGTTTTGGAACGTCATATCTCCGCGCGGAGCTATTATCCGAGATATTATGTCGTTTTGGAACGTCATATCTCCGCGCGGAGCTATTTTCCGAGATATTATGTCGTTTTGGAACGTCATATCTCCAGCGCGAAGCTATTACCCGAGATATTAAAAAAAAAATCAACAAAAAAGTTTCGATTTTAGCACCGACCTAGATTTTGAAAAAAAAAAAAAACTGATGATTTGGAATGTCATATCTTCGCGCGGAGCTATGTCGTTTTGGAACGTCATATCTCCGCGCGGAGCTATTATTCGAAATATTATGTCGTTTTGGAACGTCATATCTGCAGCGCGAAGCTTTTAACCGAGATATTAAAAAAAAAATCAACGAAAAAGTTTCGATTTTAGCACCGACCTCGATTTTGAAAAAAAAAACTGATGATTTGGAATGTCACATCTTCGCGCGGAGCTATGTCGTTTTGGAACGTCATATCTCCGCGCGGAGCTATTATTCGAGATATTATGTCGTTTTGGAACGTCATATCTCCGCGCGGAGGTATTATCCGAGATATTATGTCGTTTTGGAACGTCATATCTCCAGCGCGAAGCTATTACCCGAGATATTAAAAAAAAATCATCGAAAAAGTTTCGATTTTCGCACCGATCTCGATTTTGAAAAAAACATGACGTAACCCCTTGCCATTTTGTCGGGTCAAAATTTTGGATTTCCCTTTTTTGATGTCAATCGTTAGAACTGATCCTTACGAGTCAAAAATGGTATGAAATTCCAAAATCGGAGATTATTTGACGGAAATATTCCAAAAAATCATCAGAAACGTTGTCTTTATGAACTAATGGTTTTTTTGTCTTTAACATTTTTGAACCCATCGACGTTTAATTTGTTTGAATGCCAATTGATGGTAGGGATCCGTACGCATTCAAAATGGTATAACATTTTAAAAACAGACATTATTTACCCGAGATATTAAAAAAAATCATCGAAAAAGTTTCGGTTTTACCACTGACCTCGATTTAGAAAAAAAAAAACCTGATGATTTGGAATGTCATATCTTCGCGCGGAGTTATGTCGTTTTGGAACGTCATATCTCCGCGCGGAGCTATTCTCCAAGATATTATGTTGTTTTGGAACGTCATATCTCTGCGCGGAGCTATTACCCGAGATATTATGTCGTATTGGAACGTCATGTCTCCGCGCGGAGCTATTATCCGAGATATTATGTCGTTTTGGAACGTCATATCTCCGCGCGGAGCTATTATCCGAGATATTATGTCGTTTTGGAACGTCATATCTCCGCGCGGAGCTATTATCCGAGATATTATGTCGTTTTGGAACGTCATATCTCCGCGCGGAGCTATTCTCCAAGATATTATGTTGTTTTGGAACGTCATATCTCTGCGCGGAGCTATTACCCGAGATATTATGTCGTATTGGAACGTCATATCTCCGCGCGGAGCTATTCTCCAAGATATTATGTTGTTTTGGAACGTCATATCTCTGCGCGGAGCTATTACCCGAGATATTATGTTGTATTGGAACGTCATATCTCCGCGCGGAGCTATTATCCGAGATATTATGTCGTTTTGGAACGTCATATCTCCAGCGCGAAGCTATTACCCGAGATATTAAAAAAAAAATCATCGAAAAAGTTTCGATTTTCGCACCGATCTCGATTTTGAAAAAAAGATGATGTAACCCCTTGCCATTTTGTCGATTTGGGTCAAAATTTTGGATTTCCCTTTTTTGATGCCAATCGTTAGAACTGATCCTTACGAGTCAAAAATGGTATGAAATTCCAAAATCGGAGATTATTTGACGGAAATATTCCAAAAAATCATCAGAAACGTTGTCTTTACGAACTAATGGCTTTTTTGTCTTTAACATTTTTGAACCCATCGACGTTTAATTTGTTTGAATGCCAATTGATGGTAGGGATCCGTACGCATTCAAAAAGGTATAACATTTTAAAAACAGACATTATTTACCCGAGATATTAAAAAAATCATCGAAAAAGTTTCGATTTTAGCACCGACCTCGATTTTGAAAAAAAAAACCTGATGATTTGGAATGTCGTATCTTCGCGCGGAGCTATGTCGTTTTGGAACGTCATATCTCCGCGCGGAGCTATTATCCGAGATATTATGTCGTTTTGGAACATCATATCTCCGCGCGGAGCTATTACCCGAGATATTAAAAAAAATCATCGAAAAAGTTTCGATTTTCGCACCGACCTCGATTTTGAAAAAAAAAACTGATGATTTGGAATGTCATATCTTCGCGCGGGGTTATGTCGTTTTGGAACGTCATATCTCCGCGCGGAGCTATTATCCGATATATTATGTCGTTTTGGAACGTCATATCTCCGCGCGGAACTATTATCCGAGATATTATGTCGTTTTGGAACGTCATATCTCCGCGCGGAGCTATTATCTGAGATAATATGTCGTTTTGGAACGTCATATCTCCGCGCGGAGCTATTATCCGAGATATTATGTCGTTTTGGAACGTCATATCTCCGCTCGGAGCTATTATCCGAGATATAATGTCGTTTTGGAAAGTCATATCTCCGCGCGGAGCTATTATCCGAGATATTATGTCGTTTTGGAACGTCATATCTCCGCGCTGACCTATTACCTGAGATATTAAAAAAAAATCATCGAAAAAGTTTCGATTTTAGCACCGACCTCGATTTTGAAAAAAAAAACCTGATGATTTGGAATGTTATATCTTCGCGCGAAGCTATGTCGTTTTGGAACGTCATATCTCCAGCGCGAAACTATTACTCGAGATATAAAAAAAAAATTGTCGAAAAAGTTTCGATTTTAGCACCGACCTCGATTTTGAAAGAAAAAGCCTGATGATTTGGAATGCCATATCTTTGCGCGGAGTTATGTCGTTTTGGAACGTCATATCTCCGCTCGGA